>NC_142243.1:71018903-71170418 GCF_052056855.1 Sturnus vulgaris | reverse complement strand
GTTTGCAGCCCCCTGAAGCCAGCAGCTCTCTGCAGGTACTTTTCCAGACCGGCTTCCCTGTGCACCCAGCGCTGATAACGTGGTGGCTCTTGAGGTGAGGCAGTGGAAGGAGGGACCTGACAGCCATTTAACATGTAATCTATTCCTTACACCATGGGGCTCCGCGCTCTGCACACCGGGGGAGCTTATTCCTCCTGTCCCTGTTGCGTTATTTACCTCCGCTCTGAGCAGTTAAGTCCACCACAGCTATTTAGTAAATTATCAGTTTTCTTATTGGCCCTAAATTGCGCCTAATTAAAAATCTGACCTCCACAAAATAGTCGTCTTCCTAAAGACACAGAACATAAACAGGAAAAATCAGCTAATTGCTGCAAAAACTGCTTTTGTGGCACTGTAATTGGACCTCGGTGAAATGAATGAACCCACTGGGGATTCCCTAATGAATGTTTAACTGCAAACAGTAGTCGGGCACTTAAGCAGCAAGGCTGATGGTCCCTAATGAAATCAAATGAAATCAAATAAAATCAAATAAAAGAATCCGGTACTTTACTAACCAGATTTCTTGGCATCGGGACATAAAAATAATATAATTCTGGGTAAATAAAATGTAAAGAAAAGTTATTTTTAAAGCAGTAAAAACTTAGCTAGTCTTGCTTGGATTTTCTTTCCTTTGCTAGTGAAAAAATCCACCATGGAAAACTCTATATAATGTCTCTAAGTTTTCTAAAAAGCTTTTATTTATTTTTTCACTCTTCCTAAAAATACTAATACTTTTTGTGTTTCCTGTTAATTGCATTCTGTGACTGTATTTTGCAGTGCTTTCCAGAGGTTAGCTGTGGAACTGCATGATGCTGGCAATTGATAAGATCTTTTTCATTTTTCCAAACCTTAACAAGAAGACAAATTCTGATGACCTCAGTAACATGAGCTGTGCTTTGCCTCCAAATATCTCTTTAAAACGATGTGGCCTTAGTGTTTCATGTGCCATACGACCTCAAGATTTCATTAATGCACAAAGCAAGCTTAAAGAATTTGGGCTGTGGCACCACCACATGATTTTGTTTATTATTATTATTATTATTATTACTATTATTATTATTAATAGCAGTAGTATATTTTAACCTGAGTTAAAATGAGTTGCAAAATGATGAGACCTTGTAAATCATTGAGAATGTGAGTTACATTGGTTAATAACTTGCAAAAAAAGATCTTATATGTTTGGGGTTTTTTAATACAATTAAAATGCTTCATGATATTCCACTATTGATTTGTAGCATTGGTGACATGAAAACCTGGTGAGCTGCATTTTCTTTTGTATCTCATACCTTTTAAATCTTTGCTGAAACATGCTGAGGTTACATGTTATTTTGCAATTTATCCAAGTAAGAACGGGAGAAAATTCAATTTAAGCATGTACTGCCAGATTTATTTAAATGGAGAAAATATGCTACTTATCAATGTGTCTAGTATTCAAATACATATAGTTTTTACATATTATAAATAAAAAGTCTGTTGCAATATATTTTCAGAATTATGAGTTAGTATATCTGCTGGCTGTTTCTTGATGTGTGTGATAAATGCACATTCAGCCTTCTTATTAACAACAGGTAGCATTGCAATTACTTATTGTTGCTGGTGAAAATATTTATCACAAATAATTAACACAGAGTGAAGTTTGCAGTATGTTTTAACTTCTAAATGTGCAGCTAGAGCAGAGTATACCTCCATTCTGAAGTATTATGTGTAGCACGATGGGCTTATGAAAAAAACTGTGAAATACAAAAACATTAATATATACATTTGTATATATATGGCAGAGGGGCAGGGGGTTTGAATAACAGCTTTGCATACTGAATGATGAGCTGTGGTATAGACGGGAACCAGCAGTAAATGTCATGGTGCCAGCAGCTGCAAAGTAGCTATTCTCCGAAGAATCACAGACTATTCTGAGCTGGAAGGGACCCACAAGGATCATCAAGTGCAACACTCAAGTGAATGGCCCACATGGAGTCCACACCCTTGGCATTATTGGCCTTTTTTCAGATACTGTAGTGGAGGAAGGAAAGGGGTTGAGCATTGGTATCATCGGTTATTAGCAGTCACCTCCTGGTTGTTACCCAGTCTGTTTAGCATGGCTAGCAAACAGTCCCATCTAAGCTCCATTCCACCTGCTCTGGAGAACCCAGACACAAAAACATCCATCCCTTAATAACCTCTGAGCAAAGAAATAGTTGCCAACCAGACTTGTAAAAGCAGCAAGTACTCTCACTTTCAGAAAGCAGTCAAGAAGATATTTTAAAGTAAATCAAAGATCACCAGCTGTTATCCACTCAGGGTTTATTGAAATATAAAAATGAGTGGTTAATGCTGCCTAAAGTAGGAGCTTTCTTAAAAAATTGGGAGAGGAAACCTTAAGGATACATATTTCATGATGGGCTAAATCACAGCTATGAAATAAATCCCTCATTCCTCAAGGAGAATCTCTCTTTTGAAGACTGTAAAAAGCATTATGCTGAAGCTTGCATTGAAGAAAATTGATAGTTCTTGTACAGGAGATGTGCCCACTGCATTGGCTAACGTGCCATGTCAATACTTTTGAGTGTAGGGAAGGTATGGTGAGGAGAAAGAAAATTTGTATGTCTACATCTGAGCTCCTTGTTCAGTACACTGGTGCTGAGTTCTGTTTAGTCCATTGCAGTCGTATGCAGAATGGCTGTGCTTGAACTGAGTATGGAAAAATAGGAGAACATTCAACATGGAAGATCACCTCTCAAATTGCAGATCTTTGCAACCACTGCAAGGACAAATGGCATTGTCTTTCTATATTAGGCTTTCAGTTGCCAGATCACAGTTAGAAAATGCACAGTTGAACAGTATTATTATCATTTATAGTGTCACATAGCATTGTACCCAAATAGCTTGCATATTTTTCTCTTAAGTGAAGAGACTGTAAAAATTATTCTGATAATTTGTGAAAGATTTGGGGGAACAATTGATAACTCAACAATTTTCTTCCAATACTTGTATCATGAGAACACAGATACTAGAGAAGTACCTAACCCATTGCTTTCAGTCATGCTTTTGAGGCCGCATGAATAGATGGGTACTTTTTAATTGAAAATTAAACAATTTCAGCTCCTTTTTGTTGAGCACAGCTTTGTAGAAATAAAGTAATGTTATTACAGAAAAATTGCAGGATATTAACTGAAAAAACATTTTATTTCCTTTGAGGATAGAGAGCAAGACTGAATAGGTGGTAACAAAATTAGAGATATAATGGGATGAGAGGCTTTTTGAGGTCACTATAATACTGAATTTGACAGTTTGAATGAACACATTCAGATGTTTCCACTGCATCGATGTCCATTTCAGGAGGGAAGCCCAGCAGGTAATTGTGCAGAGTCACCAGAACTTCCCCATCAGTGCTGTGTTTATTTCTCATCTATGAATCAGGATTTTCAAAGGTAAATCTGAACGCTTTCAATAGTCAAATACAAAAAATGTAAAATATAAATAACCATATAAAATATAAAATAATTGAAAAGTCTCCAGGAACATTTCTCTAAAGGTAAAACTTTAAATGATTACTGAAGGTGTATTGACCAGATTAAGAAATTTATTTAATGAGTATCATGAAGATACACAAATTCATATGGATAACATAAAACTAATTCCTTTCTTTCAGGGCTCAGGATGAAAAATTTGAACATATCTCTTTAGCTACACTGCTGCCAGATACCTCTCTGTTCCTTGCCATTTCCCCAACTTTCCAGTTCGCTTTCTTCAATTAATAACAAGATGTTCTTCATACACAAATTAAAATGTTGAGGATTTTATTTTATTATAATTTTGTGTGTCACCAGTTATAATTGTACTCATCTAATCCAGTGTCAGAAGATGAATCTGTCCATATTTTCCACCCATGGCAGGACCAATGGCCACTGAGGGCATCGCACAGCGTGTTTCACAGAGCTGCCACCTTCCCTGCCACAGCCAAGGCCCTTGGCTGTCACTAGGCAGTGGCAGTAGGACCCTCAAGAATATCATAATGCTGGTAAACAAAGCAAAAGACATTTTATTTCCGCAAAATATGTTTAATTTTATTGAGATTGTCAGATGATATTTTTGTGTTTGCTAATTGAGAGTGTGAAATTTCCTGATTTTCTACAAACAAGAGCAGTGAGAAAAAATGAAATTTATTCTTCTGTGTAAATTAATGAATCAGATATGAAGTATATCAAAGTAAAAATCAGCTTTTTTTAATATAAATTCAAATGCTTCTTACCTAGGGTGGAAAAAAATTACTACTTCAGTTAATAATCTTATTTCCTCTTTCTCTCCTCTTTCTCTAGTTTTTCAAATAATAGCATCCTTTCAAGCCATGCCAGCTTAGAATCACGGAATATCCTGAGTTGGAAGGAACCCCCAAGAATCATCAGTTTGATGACCAGTAGGCATTTTTTCCAAGTATTTATTTTAAAGAAAAGGATTTGCATTAGTCACTTGCAAATAGGCGAATTCAAGAATGCTGGAGAAGCACATCAAGCACGGAAGTTTTCCTGCCAGAATTAATAGCTCATAATTTGTTTTTGATTTCTGAAAGTTTAGACTCACTTGTCATTCTTGCCAAATGGTTTATTTGTGTCACTATACATACTTTTTTGTGTTTCACTTTTTCACTCTGTTTTTCAGGAAAAAGTTTGTTTTTTTTAAATCTGCTGATACATGTTAGAGCCTTCTCTCTTAAATTATATCTGCTTAAGAAAATACCTGTTTATAAAATTGATCTATGGCTAAAAATTGATCTCTTCCCCTGTGTCTGCCCCCAGGAAAGTCCACAACAAAGCTACTGCTTGTGCCAGTGGAAGCAGTATCAGTCTTTATATGGAAGGCATTTTACATAAGAAAAATAGGTAACAGAAATGTTTTCTTATTACTGGAAAATAAGAGGAACATACCGTTAACAGTAGTCTGTCTCCTTCTTTTAACTTGTACAAAAATGGCCCTCATTTTTTAACCTTCAGTTCTTCTGCATGTGTAACAAAGCCAAAATATTTTGTCTCCCTCTCCAGTTAAAGAAAAAGGACAGATGTTTTTTTTCTTTAAAGATCCTAAATAGGTATAAAGATAAATGATAGAGACATTATTTTAAAAATCACTTCCCAGCAGCAGGCACAATTTAGTAGTCTCTTATTCATCATTTTGTATTTATAGACATTTAGGTATCTACAAAGATGTATTTGTCTGGGCAGTGTGCCATCGACTGGTCTGACATCTGGTGTGTGGGTGTCTTTCACCTGGACTGTGACCCTCAGTTCTGGGCAGTGTTTGTAGATACCCACGTGTGACCTGTTCACTAAGGGAAGTTGGACTTTAGGCTCCTGTGTATGCATTTCGTGAAAGCTCTCTGGGAAATACAGGCTGAGAGGGACAGGAATCTCAAACTGTATTCTCTGAGGGGATTGGAAGAGGAATGCGTGTGTGTAGTAATGCCAAGAACAGCGTGTTTGATATGGACTCTGGAGTAAACCATGAATTGAACTGGTGGCACTCCACCTTGGAGGCTGAGGCATGGCCCTGCTGCTTGAACACTTGCTGTTCTCAGCCCTGATCATGAGCAGAAGGGAAAAGTAATTTTCCCCAATAATACGTTACATGTTTCATTGACTGAAATGATGCATTTCTCAGGCAGGTTTTTATTACAATTCCAGCTGTGAATCACTGCTCTAGATTTCCCCTAGCACAACTGAGATCAGAGTCCCTTCCACTCAATGTGTCACTATCAGAATGCTGAAAATCAATCAATGATTACAATTTGTGATTATTTGTGTATCTACAGGAGTAGCATGTATTGATTCCCAATCTCTACATTGCCCTTTATGCTGACAGCCATATAATGAAGAAAACCAGTAGGAAAAACAGAAAAAGAGATCAAATAAAACAACTCCTGTATAGTCTCTGATGTTGCAACCAGAATAAAGGAGTAGTAAGCATGTTCAACTCCAACCTTTCCAGTTTTATATTCATTTTGTATAGAATAAAGAAATTTTTAAAAATATAAAATAATATCAAATATCAAATATCAAATATCAAATATCAAATATCAAATATCAAATATCAAATATCAAATATCAAATAATAATGCATTAATGCATCTCCTAGAAATTGAAAACAAAAAAGTGAATTTCTTGGTCTGACACCATTGTGAGTGTGATGTGAGTGACTTATTCAAGGAAGAATGAAAACTACTTGCAATCTGGGGAGACTACACGAGGGAGGTGAACAGCATATGCCAACAAACAACAAAGGAAAAAATACGGTTTTTTTTTCTTCTTCATTTTAGGCTTCTGGGATTAATAAGCAAAGGGGAACTTGAGTGCTAAATTTTTTTATGTTAAAAGGCTCATTTGCAAAAAGACAAAGTAAATGGAAGAAAAATAATTTATGCAGTGAACTGCTAATCCAGCTGTTTTGCTTCTGGGCTTAATTGGATTTACCTAGAATTGATATTTGGTGTCAGCATGTGTTATATCATCAGCACAAGCAATAGTTACCAAACATAAAGAATCTTATCCAAGGCAAAATATTAATTTATTTGGCTCATACTTATTGCAATCACTTTTTATTCACGTATGTTACTACTTGGTATTCCTGCTTAATGCCATTTCATGTATGTGATCCAATCTTAGTTATTCTATCTTAATATCTGAAGCAGTTCAGCAATGCAGAAGACTCACAGCTGAACAAAATGGGCTAGGAAATGGTTATTCATATCTTGTTCTGCCTTCCAGGCAGCTGTGCTGGCTGTAAAAGTGTGCATTGTACCTAATGGCAGGCGGGTGACATCTGAATTCCTGAGTAAGACTTATACTGTTGTGTACAGTACCTTCAGCAACAAGAACTTTGCTGGCTCATCTGGCAATGTGGAGTTACCCTCAGTGACTGAGTGAGATTTGTCAGCTAAGAAACTTCGCTTACATAGAAATGCAAACCTGAACCTGTGCAATAAAGCAGGGAAGTCGGAGTCTTTCTGCAGTACAGGGGAAATAGGCTTTGGGAAGGATGTATTTCATTAAAAGCTTACATCTCAGATTCTTTGGAATGGCCAAATTGTCTTTCAACTGCATTTGATGATAAATACGGCATTTTTCTCCTTGGTGAGATGATAGCAATCCATGATTCATTATATACAGGGATTCAACAGATATTTGGATGTTCTCTCCCAGTGTGCAAGGTCTTGGTGATCTGTTCACTTTGCCTCATTTGTGGTGATTGGTTTCCTCAGTAACAGTTTGTCCTGAGTCCTCTGGTGACAGAATATGTTGGAAAAGCCAAATAATTAATGCAATAAGTGACAAATAGACATGAATTGTGCATGTTCTTGTTCATTAATGGATATCCCTATTTGTTGGTGAGTGCAATGAGACCTGTTCCCCCTTCCCCAGCCCCCACTCCCAATATTATTTAAATAAATTATCAGTGGTGGTGCTCCATTTCAGGGTGGTGGGTGTTTCTGCACCTCCATGGCAATATATGGTGGGCAAATGATCCACACTCCTCAGCACAGGGGATTGAGTTTTAACAGGGGAGAATAATGGAGCAGGTGACCACATCTGAGTATTCACAATCAGAGTCTCGGCTGCATTTGTTTATCTGTGCTTATGAACCCAGCCCTAAACCAGAACTTCTGCTACACCTCAGCAAAGAAGACCACTTCCTCACCCCCACCTCCTTCTAGTGCTTGCAACCCGTCCTGTCCACCTGTTTGCTGTCATTTCTGCATGAGGTAGATGGGAGAGTAATTGGATGGAGACTGTCTCATTTGTTGTGGCCCTCATCCAATGGCTACTGAGCCCCAGGGCTTGTGGTCCTTCCTCACAGCACTTGCAGAGCCTAGCAACTCTGCCTTCTGTCCTCATGCCATGGCCATAGCCTGGCATGCCAGCATTGCCTCTGCACTGGGGTGCAGTGAGAAAGAAGTTCCTCCAGTGATGGGCAACAAACTGGGTTCCTTCCAAGCCTCCTGATAAAACACCGACTGCAACGTGGGCAGCATTATCTGAGACAGCGCTGTTCACATGGGTTTAAATTAAATGCAAACAAGATCATTCCAAAAGCAGCAAGTGGTTATTATCACACCTCTTATTTGTTGTGAGCTGGCAAATATTTTCACACCTTTTGCAAATAGTGAAACAATCTTAGAACCATCTTAGAATTTCTGTCACCAAGAGCCAGACAAGTAGGGCAGCCACACCTTTTAAGCACCGTAGGTAGATCTGGCTGCCTCACCAGCTGTGCAACGAAGAAAGGATTTACAAGCTTAGTGTGGCTGTGGCTGATGCTAATGGACATTTGACTACTGTCTCCTCTCTAAAGCACAGGGATAGGGTATGTGTTTGGGAGCTGGAAGTCAAACGGGAGGATGAATTTCTTAAAACAATCTCTGCCTCTGGGAATTCTCTAGAAGTGTCTCATCTTTGATCTCAGCAGGGTTTTCTCTAGGAGGTAAATTTTAACTTCATTTAGATTCTTATTTTGCTTATAATGCAATTGTTAATGGAGCTCCAACATTTTCCTGTTGAATGACCTGCAGAGGGAGAGAGGTTTAGTAACTTGGTCTGCTGATACTTACACTCAAGGGGTGATTAATCCATCACAGTTTGCTAGACAAGTGCCACCCTCTGAAGTCAGTACAGTGTGTAAAGATGGTAAAAACTTGAAAAAGGAACTGTGGGGAGTCAAAGTGGGAGAGTCACGTTTTGCCAGCAAATAGCTTAACTCATGGCCAGGATAATAAAGACTTGCTGGCACTGAGCAATTTGGATAGAGTAAGAGAATGTGAATGTAAGTATTTTGCTAGGTATTTTGTGGGGGAATGTACGGCTGATATTATTTTTAATTCCACTAACATCCTTCTCTTTGATTTGGCTGACCCCCATGGATGAGGGCTGAACTGGCCCTGTCTTTCAGAGCAGGCAGGAATGAGGGTTATTCCTACCATACCTTTCCAGCCATGGGAAGTACCTCTGCTGGTGACATTTCACAAGTGGGAGCAGGTGGCAAGGGAAGACTGTGAGCAAGAGACAATTTAGGGACTTTTGGAGGAATTTCTTCACAGAAGGAGTGGTTAGACATTGGAATGAGCTGCTCAGGGAGGTGGTGGAGTCACCATCCCTGGAGGTGTTTAAGACTGGAGGTGGCATTTTGTGCCATGATCTTGTTGGCATGGTGGTGTTTGGTCACAGGTTGGGCTCGATGATCTCAGAGGTGTGTTCCAACCTAATTGATTCTGTGAT
The DNA here is from genome assembly GCF_052056855.1 of Sturnus vulgaris. Classification (NCBI taxonomy): domain Eukaryota; kingdom Metazoa; phylum Chordata; class Aves; order Passeriformes; family Sturnidae; genus Sturnus; species Sturnus vulgaris. Next base: position 71,161,122 of record NC_142243.1, on the reverse strand, counting down.
TTTGTAAAACAGGCCTGAGCAGCGCTGTCTGCAAGAGGCATCTTTCAGAATTCCCGTGTACTCTTTTTCTTCCATCTTTTCATCACAGCTTCTGAATACAAGAGAGCTTTGGGGGTCCAGATTTTCATCAGCCCTAGAATTACTGCTGTTTATGCTTACGCCTATCTTCATGATTAAATATGTCACTTAATCACAATTTAAGCAAGCAAAATTTTTTATCTAATCCTCTAGTGAGTGTGATAAAGAGGATTTGGATCTTTGCAGTACTGAATGAGGACCTTTTTTCCTGAGGATCTGAGTAGTTTCCAAACTGGACTTTTTGATATGGTTATTTGTTACAGCTGACAAATACTCCTAATACTGATATCTCTTCAAAGTTATCATCTTTCTATCTGCTTGTCTTACCCACAGGTGCAGCTGCTGCCTTATTATTAGCAGAAATGCAAAGGAAGAAGGAGTGATGTGTGTGTTTATAATATTTTTAAAGTGTCAAACACCTTAATTTTCAGGTGTAATAGAGGTAATGTGAGAAAATGATGATTAGCTGCTTATTTATTTGGCCATTTTGAGAATACAGGCAATAGTATGCTTGGGGATATGTACATGAGGAACAACAGGAAAGATTTCTGCTTGCATTCCTTGAAATTTGGGAAACCAGTGTAAATAAAACAGGACAACACAATATATTGATATTAATACACGCCTCCAAAAAAATCACAGGAAAACCTTGCAGTGGATAACTTAAAATGCTGCTTATATATTCAAGAAATAGTTGTCGAAGAAGCTATTGCTAACTTAACGTTATAGCCAAAGCTATAATTTATATTTTTGTTTGTTGATTAAAAAACTGTGTCATTTACTGGATAACCACGTTGTGAGGTAAGCGGCCTGTGGTTTTCCTTGACATCTCCACAGAAAGCAGTGTCGACTGGAACTCCATAGATGGCAGCATTTCACAAAGAACTCGAACTCTTTCTTCCCTTTTTATTTTCATTCCTTTCCTTTCCCCTTTTCCTTTCCCCTTTTCCTTTTCCTTTTCCTTTTCCTTATCCTTTTCCTTTTCCTTTTCCTTTTCCTTTTCCTTTTCCTTTTCCTTTTCCTTTTCCTTTTCCTTTCTCTTTCTCTTCTCTTCCCTTCCCTTCTCTTCTCTTCTCTTCTCTTCTCTTCTCTTCTCTTCTCTTCTCTTCTCTTCTCTTCTCTTCTCTTCTCTTCTCTTCTCTTCTCTTCTCTTCTCTTCTCTTCTCTTCTCTTCTCTTCTTCTCTTCTCTTCTCTTCTCTTCTCTTCTCTTCTCTTCTCTTCTCTTCTCTGCCACTTCCCTGACCCATAGGCATAGACCCATAGAATTCCTGTTGTTTTACAGGAACTAAATAAATACTTCTAGCATTTTGAAAACATCTGAACAATATCAGAATAGCTAGAAAATATTTTAGTGTCAAAGAGATATCAAATGGATATTTATAGCACTTAAATCATTGCCTCAGATTGGTGTGAATGGGATTCTGAGAACAGACTGTTTACACTACCCACTTTTGAATCATTTTCTTAGATCCTAGTGTGATGGGACTCAGACTTCAAGAGAACAATTCTGTATATTTGTGTGTTGGGATTTTGGTTTTGAGGTTTTATTTGAGGACTGAGCAAGTGCCAGGGTAGAAATTACCTCAAAATAAAATATAAAAATATCAAAAGGGCACAGAAATAAACATATCAGAGTAAATGATTCCAAGTCCTGTAATATTCCTGCTTTATTAATATATTGTATAAGATCTGTACTGCTTCAAGACAAAAGTATTGAAATTTATCTTGCTTATCAGAAAGAACTTTCTTTCTGCAAAGGTTTGTTTTGAGGGAGTTCTAAGCTTTCTCCCAAATTAGCTTTTAGACTGATGCAAATCTCCTTATCCTCAGTGGTTTTTACATCTCTGTGAACCTGAAAAGAGAGCAATGAACCTAATTTTGAGTTACACATGCACAAAGAAAATTATATATAAGGAGCAATAATGCTGTTGAGTCATAAATGAATACTGGAATTACAATTTGAACCATTTTATCACATAATTAGTTCTCCAACAGGACAACATATTTTGATCAAATAGGAAAAATAGGCTGAGAAGTAAAATGTAGAAATGTAGAAAATACAATATATACAGCTGGTGTAAAATATATAATTACTCAGTGACACAAGCATTTGACAAATATAACCATTCAGTTGTTTTTACAGAGGACTCAGATTTATGTGAACAAATCTGACCATATGCCCACAGACCAGTTGGGTTTAGAGTCTGGATGATTGTATTTATTCTGCAGATACTGTATTTATCCCTGCAGATTCTACTGAATTCTTCAAACTGTAGGAATTAAGTCTAAGCATGTCAGACAAATGTGGCCCTCATTCCATTTGGTCTGGATTTTGCATCCTCCATTAGCCAGAAATGTGAGAAATCTGGGTGGAGTACTAAATATGTGTGAAGAGGTTCCTTCTAAGTACCTGGACATTGCTGAGCCTGTGTAATCTGAAAAGGCAGCATTTAGGTGGGAAGACTTTTTTGATTACCAAGAACTCAGACATGTTCCAGCCGATTCTTTCCTAGTAATTTGTTTGTCAGTGTTTTTATGAGTGTTGATGGAACTCTCTCCTTCTATCTTCATAAATAGCAAATTATTGTAACTATATTGCAGAATTCTCAGAAGATCCCTGAGAATCTTTGTGGTTGGGACACTTATTGGGAAGGTGGCAGACCACAGGTAAAATTTCTTAATGGCTATTTTAGACACTTAAAATAGGTGCTTCATGTACTAAGGTGAGTGAGAGACTGGTGATTAATCACCAATTAATTAGACTTTTTGATATGTGTGTGTGTGTGTGTCTTGGTCTAACAACCTATTGTGGACACACAAAACCTTTGTAACACAAGCACTGGATTTGACTGAGGGATTCGTTACCAGCCTTCATGTGGAACACGTGGGTTCAAACCCTGGTTCTGCCACAGATTTCTCACGTAACCTCAGGCAAGAAAATTTATCTGCCTAAAAATTAGGCACCTAATCTCAGCTAGTCATCTAGGCTCCCACTATAGTCAACGTGAGAGATAGGCACCTCCAGAAGGCAGCTGTAAGCCCTGGTTTAGACCCCTATCTTTGAAGAAGATGAATCACCCCCTGCAGGTGCCTGTATCTGCACCCATTGATACTGAGGGAGCCTGGGTGTCTGGCCTAAACAAGGTTGCTTAAGTATTAAGTAGCTAAATAAAGGTAAAAAGCATTTCACTGTGAGTACTCCTGTGCCTCATTTGCCTGTGTGCACTGAGAGGAATTCAGCCTGTTTGTGAGCCATGATAAACCAGACACATATGGGCACGATGGTTGTGGGTGGTTTGCAAAACTTGGTTTGTCGACATCACAAGCTTTACAGTCTCAACATGTAGGAACCAAGAGGATGATTTTGTCTTCAGATACCAAAGTATGTTCCACGTTTGCAAGGGGATGCACTCTCACTTTCTGTTAGTCCTATGGATATGTGAATGGTTTTAAGAAGTCTGTACTCTACACAGATTTTGTGTCTTTGAACTAGATGTCAAGTGGCACTAAATGTGAACAGAGCCATTTGTGTTCAGCTCCTTTCTGCTAATGGACCAATCCTGAATCATTTAACAATGCTTCTGCAAGAATGATAGGATTTATACAAAAAAGGAAGGTCTTTGTTGATCTGTGAAGTTTTTCCTTCATCTTCCAGTTTTGTATTTATTGCTAGCTATCTCGGGTGGCTTTGCTCCTCTTCTCTCTATTAGTCAGCCCTTTCAGAGTCTTGTATTGCCATTTTATAAGGGAGTTATTCTCAGTGGGAAGAATGCTTGTAAATGTTTGTAAAAGAGAGACCATGAGCTATACAGCCTTGAGCTACAGTCCAGTGCCATCATCTGAGGCTATCCTGTATAAAGGTCAGAAAGACAATGTTAACCACAAGGCCAAAGATGGCTGCAGGAAGAGGCACAAATCTTCTCTTTGTCCAAATGCATGAGATGGATAGAGTATTTTGGATGGGGGAACTGGAATCAAAATGGAACAATGGAAGGAATGTTTTTCTCTTTTCATTTTTCCTTGGGATTGCTGTGTTTCTATGCTGCTGCAGCTAAATTGCTCTTATGAAGTATGGAGGGTTGGGGAAGTGGGTACTTACATGTGCATTTGAAAATGCATGCAGTGTTGACATAGAAAAACACATTAATAGGACCAAATTTGGATTAGATATGTTCGAAAATACCTTTTTAAAAAATGAATGCGATATCGCTTTAATCTGCAGTTTGATTAAGAACAAAGTATATGGAAGCATGAAGAAAATTTTATGTATTCATACATTTCATTTATCTCAGCAATGGACAGTTAAAAAGGGCAGAAGCACAGGCTTACATGCTGAAATATATATTTATTTTCAAAAAGAAAGATGTAGCTGAATCTCTTATAATTTGAAATCAGGCCTAGGGTGTCTAATACAAACTTGTGGCTTCTAGACTTTTAGGCAGGTAACTTTGATCACATACTTGACAATGAAGATTGCTCTGTGGAGGTAAAGAACAACTTGCTGATTTAAGCATATTCATTTTTCTCATACTCTTAAATGAAAGCTTATTATCATGAAGAGTGAATTTCTAGATGTCCTTTTGTCTGTCTCTGCTTTTCTTTTCATCTGCAGTAAAACAATATTAAAAAAAAAGGGAAAATAATAAAAAAGGTAGTATACGGACTAAAGGAAAATAGTTTCTTTATTTCCCTAGAAAACAAGGCTGCTGTTTCAGATGACATTTTTGGTTTTGACAAAATTGTCAAAAGGGATTTAACTCCTCTCTTTCCAGATCATGAGATTTCTCTAAAAGCAAGAGTGCCGAGCAAAGGAATTCCTCTGTCTATTATTAAAGACAGATTGGATTTAGCAAACTCGGTGTTATTTTGAGATAAGAAAATTGCACAGAAATAAACAACTTGACATTTTACTTCCTCTTTACACTCTGCAGAGATGGAAACCACATGAGTGTAGGCATACTGGCTTGGAAATATGAAACATGACAAATCTTTGCTTTGCTTTGTTTTCAAACTCTACGCTGAAGAAATTGCAAGCTTCCCTGCGAATTACATTAAGGTTTCCCTGGGTAACCTATGATTCTTCAGAACCTTATTTTTTTGTTTTTGGAAACTGTTAAGCCAAGCTAGTAATTGTTTATTAGTCCTCAGTGTACAGTTCAAGCCAAATAATTGCAAACATACCCATTCTTATATCATCTTAAAACTACTGATACTGAAGGGAAGCTGTTTCCTCTTAGAGGAAAAAGCATATTTTCTTAATAAATGGGACAGTGAGTCATATAAAGTGTGGCTCCACTGCAGTCAGTGGAAGGCTTGCCCTTGAGTTAGTGAGACACGATTCCATCCGTTTGGCTGTTCCATCCCTTTTTGTGCAGTGCCAGTGCACTGTGGTGCTTTTTGGAAGCAGAACATCAGAGCTACATACACTGGCTGTCCCACTCCTAAAGTGTGCCTAGTGTTCCCTTTTGAAGTTAGACTGTGAAGGATGAGAAGAAGGAAATTATGTTGGAAAGATAAAAACCTTACTATTGAAGTGCACATGTTTTTTATGATTTAGCAATTGTGCACCCTTCTTCGATGATTTATGCCAAGCTATTCCATTGGCATAATTTTCTACCAGGGAAAAACATTTTTGGAAACTAATCAGTAAATAAGATCTTCATTTGTTATGTGATGTTTATCTGGAAAAATAGGTGTAAATTTTGTTTCGGGAAAGTTCCTAAGCTTTATTTAATTTGTAGTTGCTTGATGTGCTGCTCAGTCATTGCAATAAGTTATGAAGGATTTTGTATGCTTGTGTTACCAAGAACTCTGCTTATTTCCAAGGGAGCCAAATAGTCTTTGAAGAACTAGGACAGGAGTTTGAATGAGCTGGACTGAAGACCTGAAAATGCAGTAGATAGGTAAGACTTGAGTTGTACTGCCACTGTGGGTAAAACTCAGGGACTTGTACTAAAAGGTCCAAAACTTGACCTTTGGAATCACTTTTAAGTTGACATAACCCATGTGCTTTACCTCATTCATTACACCAAGTCCCTGTGAATTTCATTTAATGTTCTCAATTTCTGATATTAGTCCTCTTATAATTTTTCCACATGTGAAAAACAAAGATAAGGAAAATTAATTCCCAGCCAGAGGATGGATTAGTTAATATTCAGATTGCATTTCCAAATATTATATGTAATACCACAGAAAACTATGGATAAATATAATTTAAGACACTGAAAACCGTCTCCACGATATGGAGAACTGCCTTACCAATCCTCTTTAAAAACAAGCCTGTTGATTTTCTGGGGAGACACACTGTACTAACAAGACATATAGGAAAAAATCTCACCTAAACCCAGTGTATTTTGTGTAAGGTAGAATTTAACTATATGAATAAGTTAAGACAATAATTCTAAGCCTGGAAAAATTAGTGTCTTGGATGAAGAGGGAAGGATTAGTGTTTGCAGAGGATGTTGCAAGCCACAGGATTGGTGGAAAGAATGTGGCTTGTGAAGTCATGGAGATATCGATGGGAAAAAACTTTCAGGTAAAAGGTAGGATAATTTTGAGACATATGAAAATGAAATTATTTTGGCTATTGATATTTAAAAATATATTTATTATTTTTTGCAATCATTATTATCCATATTATAATGAATCTTCACCTTTTTTGTCAGCTAATCATTATTTTATAAAGGAAGAGGAAAGAACATTCCTGGTATTAAAAACCTGCCTAGAAATGCCAAACAATATGCTTTTTTGATTGACAGTCTACTGTCTTGCACACTTCAAGTTTCATTTAGGAAACTTTAAGAAAACTTTTCCTTCTCATAGAATATTTTTAATTGTAATTAAATTGTAATTAATTTTACATGAATTAATTTAAGTTTTAAGCCACAATCTTGTTAGAAATTATAACTTAGTCTGCAGTTTGTGCTGTCTTGGAGATTTCCCTACTATTCCTGTGGTTAGAGATGATTCTTTTTGTACAATCCAGTCATTATGTTATGACTGTCACAACTCCCTGAATGCCATAAGGATTACATAGCCTGGCCAGGAAGCCAGGTCTATAGGAGAAAATAAATATGTTTTCTTCTGACTGCCATGAGATAGTTTTAGTGACAGAGCTGAGCACCAGTGAAACAATTCTGACCAATTTATTGAAATACATTAAACATTTGTGTAGACAAAAGCCTAAATGATTTCTTTAAGTTAAAGATAAATGTTGAAAGGAATGATACTATTCTTCCCAAATAGTTGTCTTGATTTATAGTCCTTGGTTTGTATTTCTTAGTTTTTGGACAGTTGGCAGTCCCTCTTAAAATTAGAAGGATGATACAGAAATGGCAATTTCTTCATGCTGGAAGTTCTATGTTCTGCACATTTCTTCTAAGGTAACATATTTAGTCCTCTGCATATTGCTTTACATAATGCAAACAGTTCTCAGTGATCCCTGTGACAATTGCCTGGGTGATGAATACTCTGTCCACAGTCCAGCCAGGCCTCCAGGTCAGTGAGTGATAATGTTCAAGTTTGACATTCACCTATGTGAATTGGAGGAAGCTGCATACAGCTGTGGAGGGTGGTCTTTTCTGGTATTTTCTGGTATTTTGACATCACACTTTGTTATTTTGTGTTAGGCTGTCACTAGAGAAGGGGCTGGGCTGCACTCTCAGCTATCCCAACGGAGCACTTTCCTCACTGAAGTGTACCTTTTGTAGATAGCCTTCACTTGTTCCTTCATCTGCCACAGGGGATAGTAAAGCTTTCTTTCCCATTGCTCCAAAAAGTACATCTAGGGTTCTAGTGTTTGATACCATTTGTTTGTGGATCATAGTGCAGAACAACGTAACAATCTGGTTTTTGTAATCAGGGCATCTCATGCAGGTGTTGTGCTGTGTTGAGCAAGTGATGACTGTGTTAGCAAACCCAGATCTCTGAGCAGGAACGAGCTATTATATGCACAGCAGACACGGGACCCAACTCTATATTCTGATTAAGAAATGAATTTTGACATTTACTGTAATGCAAATAGAGTGTTTCTTCCTGGTTCTGTGTGAAGGGTGGAAAATGTCTTCTAGTGGTAATGGACCAAGACACAATGAATTATCTATAGTAAGAAATCACTTCTAGGCCTAGTTGGTATCTTCTGCATCCTAATCGTGCTCAAGAGAGAAAAAAGGAGACAAGCTCACATAACTAATCATTTATTGTGTCTGATGGTAAAACCAAGTGGAAAGTAATGGCAATACTGTCCTTTGTTTCTTTCAGATTTGGATTTTATTTATTTTGCCTTTAAATTTTTAGTGTATGATGTTCTGCCATGTTTCCCTCATTTTCTGTCATCGTTTACTAAGCTGGGAGAAGAAACTGACTCTTTTAACAACTCTGTTAGAAGCTGACCAATTTTTGTTGGGTAAAAATACATAGTGCAACTTATATTATTCTGGAAGCCTGGTTTTTCCCATGCATTCCAATGGTGATCTCCATTTCCTCTGCTCTAATCAACACCATCAGCACAAGAAAAAAATCTGCTTCCTATTTGATTTTAAAGTCTCCTACATTTTTATATATCTAAGACACTTTGAAAAAGTTTTTAAATGCCTAGCTGTCAAAAAACCCCATTGGTTCAGTGGATGATCCTTTTCACAGAAATAGTTCCATTACCTTCAGTTTTGCTCTGAGACAGGAATAAGTGTGATGGGGGAAGGCTGTTCCACAAGAAAGTGTGGATTGGATCCAACAGTAAAGGCTGTTCGTCTGGTACATTGTGTCAGGATTAAAGCAGCCCTGTTTCAGCCAGGTTTTAGAGTATCTTTCCTGTTTCTCCTAATACACAATAAGCAGCCTTCTCAGCATTTATTTCCCTTGAGGCTGAATCTCTGGACCTGGCACCCTGAATACGAGTCCTTTCTATTTGGAGAGGTTGTCCTCTAAAGTCCCTGACCCCAAGTGCCTGATTAAAGCGTGACTGGCAACTCTCATGAACTCTGGCTTTTCTGAGTACCATAAATTAGGGTGATATTCCACCAGAAATACACACATAAATAGGGATTACTTATGTGAGTATCCTGAAAGCGTCCTTCCTTATTTTTCTGTCATGAAGTGCACTTGATCTTATTGAATTGCTTAGTGTACTGTGGTAGAACTGAAATAGAATAGAGTGTCATATTGCCGAATCATAGCGAGTTATTGTGGTCACGGTCTCTCCTCGGACTATTTGCAAATTTGCATTTTACTAACAGGAGTGGCATGTGCTAGATTAAAACAAGGAGGGTCCTTCCTTTCCCTTTCCCTTTCCCTTTCCCTTTCCTTTCCTTCCTTTCCTTTCCTTTCCTTTCCTTTCCTTTCCTTTTCCTTTCCTTTCCTTTCCTTTCCTTTCCTTTCCTTTCCTTTCCTTTCCTTTCCTTTCCTTTCCTTTCCTTTCTTTCCTTTCCTTTCCTTTCCTTTCCTTTCCTTTCCTTTCCTTTCCTTTCCTCCTTTCCTTTCCCTTTCCTTTCCCTTTCCTTCCTTCCTTTCTCAGAAATGGCAAAAGTTATGCTTCTAAGTTTTTTGTGAAATATCTCTCCTTTCAGGGAAATATGTTTTTTAGATGGATTTCCACCTGAAGAGTATACTATATATCCTTGTTATATCATTTTCTGTCTCTGCAGAAATAGCAGTTTTAGTTTGTAGTATTTTTTAAACAAAATGACTGAGCATTTAGCACAATTATGTTCAGCACTATAATCTTTTTTTTTCTTCTTTGTCGAGCCATCCTTTAACAGGGAATAAAAAATGAGACACACTGTAAGCTATTTTGCATAAATGAATAATTATGATTGCCACATATTGCCAATTGTAATTAGAGATAATAATGCTAGGGTTTTGGAGCTTTTACTCATGCATTGCTTTTCCAAGCAAAACAGAACTTTTGTAACATTCATCCAGTTAAGTGAACAGATTGGGTTTTCTACACACACACATACACACAAGAAAAGAGTGTGCTTTCATTTTCCACTGCATTTTTAAAAAATGATAGCTTTAATTAGTTGAAGGTAAATAAGTAAATAAATGACACACTATAAATAGTAGGGCTCTTAGCAAAATTAGAGGCACATTAAAGATAACACACTTTTGGGACTTGCAGATCAGTTAGCAAGTAGTCTGAGCATTAGAGGCAAATTGGCAGCTGCTTACAGTTAGCAACCAAAAATGCTGTAGGTATTGTGTGCATGTGCAGATCATTTAAGGGCTCAGTTTCCCCTTATTTACATTCCATCACCTCTGGGATTTGAGAAAGGGTTGCTGGGTCGTTTCTTGTTGGGGTTTTTGGGGCTTTTTTGATTTTTTTTTTTGTTTGTTTTTTTTTTGTTTTTGTGTATATATGTGTGTGTGTGTGTGTGTGTGTGTAGAGAGGGGCTTGATTCCTGAAAACTGCTGATTTTAGAAACCGTGTCAGGCATACCTGCTCACAAAGCAAGTTGCCCACTGCTGCTGTGGTGAAAGCTTCCCTTTAAGCAGCTCTCGGATACCGTGCATCCACATTGACACGAGAACTTGGCGTGGTGCTAGACTAAAAACAATGCTGCTTAATCAGGTGTGGAGTGCTGGCTTATTACTTTTGCCAGCAGCTTTGTTTTACTTGGACCGCATAGCCTTGTAAGAATTCAAAGCCATTGCAATATTGCTGAAGAAGCTTTCTGAGATGTGTAACTAACCATAATGCTGTATCTCCAGGGTACTGAATGAATGCAGCAAACGAACTGTACTTTGCAACTGTCTCATTTTCCTAGGAAAAATGGACCAACTTCGGGAATTGTTGTTCAGCTCCCAGTCTCAGTGGGGAGTTCTGTCTGAGCACAGACAGACTAGAGCCTAAAACAATGAGCATTAAATTTGGCCCCTTCATCTCAGGATCTCACAATTCTTTTGGAAATGTTAGCAAATTAAGGTTCACATCCCCCACCCTGTAAAATAACTCTGTTCCTCTTTCACAGATGGGTAAAGAGGATCATGAATCAGGGACAACAACAAGAGCTCCAGATCAGAAATCTGACTCTAGAGTAGGCTGCTTCATTGTCATTGTTCATTATTTTCCATAGCCCTGTTGATCCCCAGTCTCTCATTACGCCTTCTCAAGAGTTTTCACAACTGGAGTTGAGAGCATTTGGATGTGATTTTCCACACGATTATTTGATGCATTTTCCTCATTCTGCATATCCTGACTTGACTTTGTCACTTAAACCCTATTTGGAAGGGTTCTGTAGCCATTTCAGGTTACAAATCCTACTGTTATGCCTACCACAGAATGATTTAAATGCTAACATAATCTCTGTTCCTTGCCCTGCAGAAGCTTTCATGTGGCGGCACATCTCACAATTAGGCCACACCTAGCTGAAATCTCCCAAAGGAGTGCTCTAGAAACTATTATCCTCTTTAGGGATTGGTAACCTGGCATAGATAAAAATAAGGGGGAAAAGGAGACCCAATACTCTCTTAAAATATATTTTTAATGGAATTTGAAAATGATTTGACTATTGCTGCTTTCTTTCTTGGACGAGGGATGTATCAAATGCTCTCCAAGTAGTTTGTGGCTTATCAAATAGGGGTAATTTTCTTCTCTCAGAGCAGAATCTATTGTATCTTAGACAGAATTTTACCAGAGTTTACAGGATTTTAACAGTTTTACAGGCTTACCTTCTCACCATTCAAGACCTTTCAGCAAAGTTGTTGTAACAGAAGACACAGTTTTTGAAAAAAATAGTATTGGAAAAATACTTTTCTGTATTTAACTTGCTTTAATGTAGTGCATTTACTACTTATATTAATTCCTAGTTGCTCTTTTATCTTCCTCATATCTGCTGTTCTCTATTCCCTACTTCCTTATTCTATTCTTCCCTGGGTACACACTTCCTGAAAACTTTGTCCCTTTCTTTTTCTTACTCATTCCTTTCTTTTGCTTACTCATTTGTAGGCAGATTCCCAAAATGTCACCTTCTTTTACTTGATCTTTTCCCTACAGTGACCTTCTCAGGGTTGCAAGTTTGCTGATTTTCTCAGAGTAACAACTCAAAATCATGTGCTTGTTCTCTATTGAAAAGCTGTTTTCTGGGCTTTTATCATGTGGTGGTTCAGTATTTTCTTCTCTCTCTTTTTTTTTTTCTCTAGAAAAATACAGTTCTGTGCTGTTACAGGTAATGCTGCAGATATGATTTTTTCTATCCTTTTAATTAAACCATGGCACCCCTTCTATTTGCACTGCTTGGACAAGGTATGCTGGCTTTTAAGGTTCTTAAGTTTATGTTCCACCTCTTGAAAATTAATTTCCAAATTATTCCTATGATCTCTTTTACTCTGCCCTTCATTTATACGAGAAATTAAACAGAAACTTTCAGGGCTACTCCATTGCCTATTTTCAAAGCCTCCTTTAAAATTATCTTTGCCTTCCCACATTTCTCCAAATATCATAAACTTAAGTCTGTTGTCCACTGCTTATCCTTCTTATCAATATTTTCTCCATGTCTCTTTTTACTGCCTGGATATTCATTTGTTTATATTTCTTTCTTTATATTGCAGTTGTAATCTGTTTGCAGTTCTAATCATCATATCAATCTTTGTAGGATGCTGACTGCCCATGGAGATGTCAATCTAGGACTGGCTCTCTTAAGAATTATGGAAACATAAGTAAAAAAGTTACTGCCACTTCAGTCTATTGTCCTGTGTTACACTTACCATTATCTGGAAATGCATCTATTCTGCAACCTCATTATAGAGTTTGCTCAACAGCTCTTTTCTTCTCACATGTAGCGTGTCAAAATCCTGCAAAGTTGTCCAAATAAACTTCAGTCTTAATTAGTCAAGAAAACTTTTTTCATTTTTTTTTTTAATATTATTACACACAGAGATCCCTGGCTAATGATTCCCAATGAGCTTGGGGACTATATGGTGCAAGGAGCACCACAGGGATCACTGGTTCCTCTCATTCATTTTAGGCCACTCTGCTGCCACGTTCATGTATATTTTCAATCTGAGCCTACAAGGTCAGTTAAATTAATTCCCTTTGGTATATACTCCAGGCCAAAGACATGGAAGTACAGGCAAAAAGGAGGAGAATGGCTCTAATGGGGGGGGGGTTGCCAATTATAAGGGAATTATTTTGAGATGAAAACTGAATGAGGAATCACACCAGATTACAATGATGATGAGAGAAAGGGCAGTTTAATCTTTCAGTTTGTTGGATAAATGGAGGAGAGAAGGTAAAATAATTTCACAGTATCACAGAATATGCTCAGTTGGAATTTTTCTACTGACACCCACCTTGGAGCCATGCATTGACCTGATGGATCTGCTTATTCCTATCCATACTATTCTTTGTTATCAGAAGAATCGAGTGCTCCTGATCCTTGCTGCCAATCATCCCAGGCCCTGAATTCTCTTTTGATTGTCCCCGGACTTCTCTTTTTTATTGTCACTGCCAGTTTGAAAAACCTATAGTGGATAGTAATCAGAGACCTTACTAGGTGGAGAATTTTCCAGTAATGTCCCTTATCTCCCCTGGGAGACAGGAGACTTCCTTATGAGTTGTGTCTGGTCTGTACATCGGGCCCTCAGGTCCCCTTAGAAGGGAGTGTCCTATTAAAACTCTCCTTCTTTTCCTTTTAACAGAGGAGGTAGTGATGAGGGGTACAGGTAGTGTTGTTTTAGGACACCCCACTATCCCTGTAGGACCTTCACCCACCCCCATCAGTTGTCTGGCCTTCTGATTCCAGAGCCTCATACTTATTAGAGAAAGTACCATTCCTACTGTGCAAATTCTGAGGAGAAACCTTCCTCCTGGCTCGTGCCGTGACCTGCCTTCCAGCCTTCATCTTCATCAGACCCCTGACTAACAGTGTGTGCTTTGACTAATTCCCCTGCAGGGTTCTGAGTCCAGCTGCTTCTTTGCAACAAGGGAGGTTCCAGACTCACAAGAGTCTTGAGACTGTAACGCCTCTGAAAGTAGCTGGTCGATGTCTGGCTCTTGTGTTTGAGTACGGCATAGCCTGCACACTTCTTCCTCCAGATCCTGCACCTGGTGATGCAGCTCTTCAACCACGGCAGGTTCTGCAAAAGAACTCTCTGTTGACCCAACCTTGCTTAGAGGCATCAAGCACTCCAGGCAACCTCTGGCCTGCTGGAGACTACACCTCCCATCAGCAGGCTGTCTGTCTGTCTGTCTGTCTGTCTGTCTGGAGGCCTTTGGCACAGCTGGGGCAATGACCCTCACAGCTACAGGGGATTGAACTTTATGGTGTGTCAAAACTGAGGAAGCTTAAACTAGTATGGTAAGACTGGGGCTAAAAGGATCTCTTTGCACTTCCTTACCTTACTTTCCTCACCCAAACAAAAAAGGGCTCATTTTAGCTGAATGACATCTTTCAGAAACAAACCAACAAAAAAACAAACCAAACCAAACCAACAAAAAACAAACCAAACCAAAACAAACAACAACAACAAAGAAAAACAAACAACAAAACAAAAACTGAAACAGAAAAATCTGAGATTGTCTTAGTTAGAGCGTGGTGTTGACAGCCTCAAGGTTGTGGGCTGAGTCCCAATACAGACCATTCTCTTAAGAACGGGACTTGATGATCCTTGTGAGTCCCTTCCAACTCTGTATATTCTGTGATGCTGTGGAATGATGAATCACAGAGTCACCAGCTGGTTGGGGTTGAGAGGAACCTCTAAAAGTCATCTGATCCAGCCCTCTCTGCCTAAGTAGGATCCTTTAGAATGAACTGCCTAGGAACATTTCTACACAGCTTTTGAATGTTTCCAAGGGTGGAGAATCCTCCACCTCTCTGGGCAACCTGCGCCAGTGCTCAGTCATCCCTCACTTTTCCTTCAGTGGAAAAGTGTTTCCTGATGTTCAGAGAGAGCTTCCTGTGTTTCTGTTCATACCTTTACCTTTTGTCCTGTCACTGGGCACTCCTGGGAAGAACCTTGGTCCTTCTTCTCTACAAAACCTCCCTTTAGGTATTGATATACATTAGTAAGTCCCTCCCGAGTCGTCTGTCCTCTAAGAGAACAGTCCTCTCTGTCTCAGCCTTTCCTCGTGGCAGAGATGCTCTAGTCCCTTCATCATCCTGGTGGCCCTTTGCTGAACTGTCTCTTGTTGCTCCATATTTCTGTTGTCTTGCAGCTGTTGTGAAACACATGGACCTTCCTTTTTAAAAAGTGCATTTTCAGATGAAAACGTCCAACTACTTCATCACAAATGTGTGAATAGCTTTTACCAACCCAAATAATTTTCCAAAGGACAAAATATTAACCTTTTTCTTTAGATCAAATACATCAATGGATTTCTTGTGTGTTTTTTTACAGACTACATATTTCACAGGTCAGCGTTTCTGTGCTATATTGGTACAATCCCTAGATAACTTCAATAAATTAATACATCATTTCTGGTTTACAAAAGTGCAACTCTACTGAGATTTTGAAATTGATTATAATGTGTAAAAAGATTGTGCCTCTCCTTTTCAGGAACCGAATTTAAGCATTCATAGTAATTTGTTTTCCTTGATGTTGTTAATGAATTTGAGACTCTCAGTATTTATAACATTAGCAATTATTCTTAATGATTATCATTGTTCAGGGAATTTTTCAGTGAGAGAAAAAATCTTTTGACTAGTAGTGTTAGTGGAAACCTTTATTTAAAATATATAATCCATCCTCATTTTCTGGCTATCTTCATAAACATATGAGTAAGAGATAGTGTTTGACTGAGAGCTCATGTTTGCCTTGTCTTTTTGAATTAAATTTTAAAATTCTCTCCAAACATAATGATTCAGTATCCCCCCTTTTTCTTATTTTCTGGTTAGCTGTATTTTTTTCCCTGCAATAACAAAGCCATGAGAAAAGACAGCAATCCCCTTGCTCATGTGATATAATTCCACACTCTGAGTGTGAATACTGGCAGATCAGCAGAATGAGCCATCTGCAAGCTATAAGCTGTGTCTTTGCATGAGTAGATTTAGGATAAAAAAAAAATTGTCTGACCTGGAAGCCAAACGTTACTTGGCACCTTTACCAGAGATCCCTGCAAGGCCAGCCACTGTTTGTGCTGAATTTGTGTCCTTTCTAAAATATACGTCCCTCCCTCTTGCCATGATATTTTATAGTGCACGTACATAAGTGCACACACAGAAATGCACACACACAGGGCTGCACCATGGGCCACCTCAGAAATGCTGTACTGCAATTTAATGAATATCAGACTTCATAGTCAGTGTCTGTTGGATTGCCATGCTGGTGAATAATGAATATCATACTGCAAGGTTAATCCCAAGTGGCCAGTTTCCTGGTTTTAACAGGCTGGGTGTTAGTCTGAAATGCTTGTAAATGTCTACAGTTCATGCCTTGTGCTGTGTAGGAACATGCACCTCTAAATCCTCACCTTACTCAGGCCAGTAACTCTTGCTGAAGTCAAAGGAATTAGTCAAGGATGTAGCACAAGATGGATTTGTTCCTGCAGTCTTCCCTCTCCACCCCTCATCCCAGCTTTCTCCTAAGCTGCTGAAGCCCCACCCCAAACACAGGGGTTATGCATTCTGCCAGTATTTCCTTTCCATGTGTGGCTGTCTCCCTTGTTCTGCTGGCTCTGACATCCTGGCCCTCTGAATGATAGCTTGTGCCTTCAACTAATGAAGTCGTTGGCAAAATTCCCATAGATTTCATTCAGAGAATGATCCAGCTGAAGCAGTGCTGACTCCTGAGAGCTCCTGAGTCCTTGTGGCATAAACGTGAACTGCAGAGACACAGGATTTGTTAAATTTTGTCCCTAGATTATTGAGTATTTGGGACAGGTGGAGTCTATCTTTTCAAATTGTTTGCAAATTGCCATTTTCACCTAACGTACTCTAGAAATGATTAAGTGACAATAACCCTTGTCAAATGACACAAAATCTCAAACTTGTTGTAGGAACAAGGAGGAGGAAGCCATTTGATTTTATTGCCCTTGTGGAGATGCATGTGGGAAGGAACTAGAACAATACCTTCAAAAATAAATCCTTTTTTTCCCCTCTAGTTTGTCTTTTTGGCTTCCTTCTCTATTCACCCCATTGGGAGAACTAAAATCTGATCAAACCTTCCCAGCTGTTCTAGCTAAAAGTTATTGCCTGCATAGGGTGTTTTTTGATCTCCTGTGCCTGCTTCAAAAAAGACCTGCTTTGAATTGCATTAAAATTTTCCCTCCCATTAAATTCAATGTCAGCAAAAACAAATTAAAACAGAAAAAAAGAAAAATAAATTCCTTTCTCCAACATTAAAAGACATAGAGGTTTATTTAACACAAAATACTGTATTGCATGATCCTTCTTCTGCAATCACAGAGAGCATTAGTGCTGCCTAACTGCACTTTTAATATAAACTCTAACAAGCTAGAGACATTCTCAAGTCCTGGGACTATAGATGATGACATCATTACACTACAAAAAGAACAAGCAAGCCCCTGATCATGCTGTTAGGGTATGACATAGGCATGACAGGTACTGAGAGGGAAATATTTGGTATATAAATGTATGAACATATTGGCTGTGGAGAACAGACCTACAAAAGGAGGTTTCAGCATCCCAGAGCAGGAGGTAACAGTGAATCTGAATGGGGAAAGGGTGGCTTTTTGAAGGCTGTTACTGCTCTGCTTGGCACCTGCATGTATGAGCCTGGGAAACACTGGCAGCTTTTGGGAGGGCAAAGTTGGCCTTCTTTCTGTTTTTCACCTCTATACATCAGAGAGACTTAGAGCACTTCCCCTAAACTGTGTGCACTGCTGGCCGTCTATAGAATGGGGGCTTTGTTCTGCCCACACTGATATTTATGCAACATCCATCTTTGTGCTTCATGACATTTAAATGACAGAGTGCTGGGCTGTGGCACACTGTAATAACGTGGTCTCTGTTCTACCTGCCCTCTAGAGACTGAGGCCATGTTTTGAGCAAACTGGCCAATTATTCTACCTAGGGAGCTGTAGCAGGAGTGCTACAACAGAAGCAGCAACGACTTTATAGACCGTGTGTTGGTACCAATACAGCTCTAGGTACCTAATGCTAAGCAAGCTGACAGCTCTGTAAGAGCACCTTGCTTCCACTCTTTGGAGTACCTTGCTCACTTTTTCCCTTCCATGAGAAGTTAAGGATGCAGAACAACTTTTAATGCCAGCAATAACCACATCCTGCCTTACAGCAGAGGGAACAGCAGGCAAGTTCTCGAAAACAGAAGCTAGAAATTGGATATCCAAGTAGGCACTTAACTATATGTCTACTGTGCTAATTTCCTAAAGAGTTTAATGCCAGTCCTGGAGTTTGAGGTCAGGCATGACAGAAGGAGAGGCAGCCACCTTAAGGGTCAAGGGCCCCAGGAGGCGGAAACTTCTGCCCATTACCTGACTCATTTAGGTCAGACACTGCTTACCAAGAGTTGAGAAAGCTCATTAAGATGAGGAATAAAAGGAGAGATGTTGGCTTTGGAGCAAGGAGAACTGCAGCATGGGAAAATGGCCCCTGCAGCTTATGTTTTGTGAGAGATGGTTTCTTTTTCCTTTTCTTGTTCTTTTTTTTTTTTTCCCCTGAATTAATAAAGTCAGCCTGAGGGAAAAGCCTGAAAAAGATTTTGGCAGGATGTTAGTCCTTCCTAGGTTGGGGAAACAAGCCAATAGCCTTACGGGCAGCTGACTCTTTAATCACATATTTAGTATCTGGGAGAAAAATATTCTGAGGTAGCTAAGTGACCTCTAGAAACAAAACCTATTTCAAATGTTACTCAGAGATTTAGGAACCAGGGCACCATATGAAGCTCATCTATCATCTTAGCCCTTCTAAGGGCTCAGAATTTTATCATTTCCTAAAGCCTGTTTTTATTTGTTCTGTTCCGTTTTGGTTTGGTTTTTGTTTTTGTTTTTTTTTTTTTTTTTTTGTTTTGTTTTGTTTTGTTTTGTTTTTTGTTTGTTTGTTTGTTTTTGTTTTGTTTTTTGGTTGGTTGGTTGGTTTTTTGTTTGTTTGTTTTAATTATTTTTTTAAATTTATGATCCTGTGACAATTTGTAACTGAGACTTTGGGTTCTGTATGACATTGTCATGTTTGAGACTATTAACCTAATATTAACTTTGATTTTCTGTTCCCAAAATTCCGGCTGGGCTCAATTGGTTTCATGGGTATTCAGATCCTTTAACAACCTTTCAAAGCATGGAACAATGGATATAAGTAGTTGAACACAGACTTCTCTCTCCAAGCATAGGTCAAAGTATGAACATGATGAATGAAAACAAAATGTATTATTCCTCTATCCAGTGAACTGTCTGGAAGCACAAAACCAGACTGGGTCCACAGAAAACACCATGTTCCCTTTTCCCTTATTCCACCACTGCTGAGAAAATTTTTCTCAGATTGACAGGGATTACTCAGTCATCCATACACCTCTGAAAACTCTTCAAAGGGCTTCAGGAACATAGGTGATGTGATCACCAGAAAAACAGGAGAAGTTGGGAACCAAATTATGAGTGTGAATACGTGTGATCGAGTGCTGCAGTTCCTAACTGGATGCACCTACTACCTGTAATCACTTTGCTGTTACAAAGTGTGCTCTCACAAGAAAATGAGAAATTACTGAGTGCAGTCAGCCAGTTTACCCCAGAAGGATGTTTGAATCCCACAAGAGAAAGTTGGCTGTGACCACACCTAGGAAGTCTATTCTTGCTCTAGCTCTGGAAGCATGGGCTGTCCTGAGGTTGCAGGGTGGTGGCTACAGTTGACTGTTTAATTTGATGGAAACATGGCCATATTTTGACTTTTCTCTTTGGTCAGATGGATGTAAAAGTCTGAAAAACTGAAAAAGGTAAATAGTTTTCATATATGAAGATGGGACTTAAATTGGTGATGCTAATGTAGCCATGTGTGCCACTTCAAAATATGTAAAGGGCCCTTTACATATTTTGGCTGGTCAGAAACCAGCCAAGTCATAGAAAATGTAAAAGGAAAGCTTTTGTAGTCTATTATATCCAGAGTTCAGCAGTTTAAGTTCTGACCTAAAGGAAGAATACAATCACTCATTCGTTGCTTTTGGTTCCTAATTTAAAAACTTTAGCAATTACCAGAAAGTCCTGGAAATTAAAAATCACTTTTTTTAATTAATAAAAACTCTGGGAAAAGTGGAAAATTATGTGAAATCTGTTCCTAGAGACCTTGTTGGAGAGTTACCTTTCAGCAAAAGTAATAAAGTAATCTGCTAGAGAAATTCTCTGATGAGACAAAAGGAAACTGAAATGACAAAGCATATAGTAGCACCAAAGAAATTTAGAGCATATATTTTAAAAAGGGAATTTTTCTGGACTTCATTTATGCCTTGGAAGTCAGGGATCCATTTAATCACAGGAGCAGAAAATCTAATGCACTGGTAGCTGTCTTTTTTTCAGATTTCTTTATTTTGCATATGCATCTGAAACTGTTGGAAAGTGTGAAACAGAAAATTGCTTTTCAAAAACCATGCCTTCAGTGACTGGTACCCCTGAGAAAATTAGGCAAGTTCTGACCATGTCTCCAAGCTGCTAATGCATGTGTGGCAACGAAGAAGAGGGGAGGAGGAAGAAACAGTCAACTACTGCTTCAGATAGAGCACAGAATTCCAGCACAATTAAGCATGAACAGGAGTGGTGGCAGCGAAGAAAGCCGACTGCACCGCGTGTGCTGAGATGGGGCAATATCAGGTTATCACATCGTAGTTAAGCCAGGAGCAGCTGCTGCCAGCAAAACCAAACCTAGTTTGCTCCTTGGCTGAAAACTTAAATATCAACACCCTTTAATTATGCATACAAAGATAAACAAAGCTAGCAGCTTTAAAGTACTGTTATTAATTGCACCAAATGTTAGTGAAAAGTTGAATTATTCATAGTTATATTTCTCAGAGGTTTCTTGATTAAGGGAAATAAGGAGAATTTGTTATGAGTATCTTGTTCCACATAGCTTTCTCAGTTCACCTAATCCAAGAAACAGGGATATATTTTACATGTCAGTTCTGTAAAAAATGCATATATCTGCTAGTTCCTTAGCAACCTTCTGGGATATGCCTGCATCTACTCCCATAAACCTGCATATCAGAAATTGTCTCCAGTGGGTTTCCAGGGATCAGTGGATTTTGCCACAATAATAATACCATTCATGTGCAGTTAGAGTAAATAATTTTATTTGCTTACAGGATCATTGCTGTGTTTTGGGTTTTATTGAAATGTTTCTCTAGGAAAATATTATGTAAACACACTTCATTGAAAGTCCTCTGTACGAGTGTAGAAGGCTGTAAGCTGTACTAGCTGTATAAAATTTTGTAATAACTGAAAACAAATACTGCTCCTTCAGAAGCCATGTTGTTCTTGTCATAGCCCTGGCCCTCTTTTCTCTTTGCATTTTAGCTAGAGGTAGTAGCCAAAATCAGTATAAACTTCTGGAAAGGAAGATTTTAAAAGAACAATATATCTTTATAGTTAATTTCCTCTTCAAAAAGTTATCAGCACAGCATACATGCCTTAGATTTATCATTCTGGTGTAATTTATGAGTGATCTGAACCTTATCAAACAACCTCACACTTTGGTAACTTGCATATGGTAACAGACTGAGGCACGGTTCAGCTGAGTCATTTTTAGTCTTGTGAGTAGTGGAAGAGTTTTTACAAGGATAGTAGTGACAGGACAAGGGATTATGGCTTTAAACTGACTGAGGGTGTGTTTAGACTAGGAAGAAATTCTTTACAATGAGGGTGGTGAGGCACTTGGACAGTTTGCCCACAGGAGTGGCAGATGCCCAATCCCTGGAAGTGTTCAAGGCCAGGCTGGTCTGGGCCCTGGGCAACCTGATCTCGTTCAGGATATTCTTGGCCAAAGTTCCTGCCAACCCAAACCATTCTACGATTCTATTCTATTTGTGGTATGTAAAAATGTCATCCATTAATGTTAATAAAGATCCTGTCTTTTAAAGTCACTGAGGGTTTTGTTGTTCCCTTCACACAGTCAAATTCACACTGAATTTTTTTTTATGTACAACTTTTCCTTACAAGCAAATGGCAAGTCATAGTAATTTAAGACACATTTGAGTATGTTAAGACCTAGAAACATGGAGCAAAAATCACATAGGTCAGATATAAAAATAACGTTTTAAGTAAATATGGAGGCTATCTGTAGAGATAGATATAATGCATCTATGAAAATAAATATTAAATATATAGAATGCATATATAGCACATCCATTTAAATAACTTTTACATGGAAATACATGTGACTAATTTTTGGTGTGATGAATGCTCTAGCTGTCCTTTCACACATTTGTGTAATAAGGGTGAAATTGTATTCACACTTGCCTTATCAAAATTGATAACATGTTTGACAGCATGTGAATATGATCTTTAAGTAGCTTTTA
Source organism: Sturnus vulgaris (assembly GCF_052056855.1). Classification (NCBI taxonomy): domain Eukaryota; kingdom Metazoa; phylum Chordata; class Aves; order Passeriformes; family Sturnidae; genus Sturnus; species Sturnus vulgaris. The sequence goes on along the minus strand of NC_142243.1, from coordinate 71,138,639 downwards.
AATATAATAAAAGTTACAATTTACCGTTCATGTGTCAGTTTTTATACAAAGCAAAGAAGGATTTAATCTGGAGTTGCCTACCTTCTCCAACCATTAGATGGTATTATCATAGATGGCTATGATCACAAGACATGTGCTTGAGAGAAATCTCCTGATGTGGTTTATAAGAAAGAGATGACAAATTTCCAGCAGAGTTACCATTTCCTCCAATGATGATGCTGGGCTGGGCACGAAGGTAAGTCCCCAGGCAACCTAATTATTGCAGCTTCTGATAGCTCACTTTAACCACACCTGTAATCTGGTTGATCCTCTTCCCCACCTGACTGGTTGCTTGGTCACCTTGGTTTAGCAGCTGGTTCAGGATGAGTCTCCTTAAAATAAGTGAAGTCACAAATAACTGCTATAGATAGCTTGGGCAGAAAAGGATCAGCAGGAGGCACGTAAGAGTTTTCATGTGATTTGATAATTGAGTTTGATTGTGCTCATGGTGGGAGCCAGTGTCCCTCGTGTCATCATCTTCCCTTACACTGCCACTGAGGGCTTGTGAGCCAGGTAAGAGTGTCTGTGCTGTGCCAGCTGGCCCCATGGTGACTTCTTTGGCACGTCTGTGCTGTGCAATGATGTGGTGCAGAGGCGTGGGGATTAAACTTGCCCTGAGCTGTTACGTCCACACTGTGTTGCAGCATCGTGTGGAGATGTTGGCTTGAGTCCCATCAACGGTGAACTGCAATAGTATTGTTCCACCAGCTCTGAGAACTCTTCCCTACATTTTCTGTGGTAGGTTTGGTCATTGTTACTCACACATTTCTCATTTTTGATCATTTCAACACGTTATTCCATTTTAGTTGTGACACAATCAGACAAAGACAAACTCAAGCCAGCAAATAGTTACTGCAACAATCACTGTAAAAAACTGAGCTCCACACCAGTACTCAGAAAAGCATAAAAGTTAGTGTGGTTGGCAAACCTAATGGTATTAAGTTTGTTGTGTGGACTGCATCTTTTCTCATTTCGTAATGTTTTATCCAGACCATAAAAACATTTTATTACGGAATTACCCTTTCTAACAAGTCACTGGAGCTCATTGCCTCCAAGGATCATGTGGTTTCAGGATAGATATGCTCAGAAGTGGGTTTCAGCTAACTGGAGACATCCCATGTGCTCTCTGGGAAGTCAACCACAATCTTGTGCTGCTGTATCAGGGGAGCTGATAAAGGATTGATTGACCAGCTTTGCCCTGAATAGGGATAACCATTTTCTTCTTAAACTTCCACCCTGTGCTTTGGCAAGCAGAAAGCCTGTACCAGTGCTAAATGTGTAATTACTTCACTAACATGATGACATGTATGCCTGTTCTGCATGATCCTATTTTGTTGCTTCTTCTGTTGGTTATGAACATCTCCAATAATAGGAACCTCATCCCTGCATCTTTCTCTCAGCAAGGGGAGCTTTAACTTAAGCTTTGAGCAGGTTTTAAAGAGGAAGAGAAAAAAGCCATCAAAATAACAAAAAGCAAAAGCACATGAACATGTACTGGCTTGGATAAAAAAGAACAGCATGTACTGTCTCAAGGGCAATAAAGGCCATACTGCTGTACTGGGCTTTGCACATACATGAGAACCATTGCAAGTTGGAGGCCACCTTTACTGCAAAAAGCTGCCACAGTGTCTCAGGACATTCCCAAAATATATGGATTGTGCCACGTGTCATAGTACTCATCAGTCCACAAGGGTCTGGCTTCTGCCACTCGGTGCTCTATTCTATTTATTATCTTCTCTTCTACTCTTCACCAAAGGAACGTTTAGTAAATAGCTAAAATAAATAAAACTTAGCAACAAATTATTCTTTCTTGCTGTCTCATAGAGAGATAATCATGCATGAAATACGTAATTTTATTTTAAGCAGCTTTCATCTATTTCGTTTGTGACCTCAATTTATAAATGTGCATGGAATTAATTCATCATCTCCAGACATGTTCCTCAGATGAAGACTTCTAATTTTTTTATGTGTTTGAGTATGATGTTACTGCAATTAACAGAACTCTTTCATAATCCAGTTCAGCTCACTGCTTTATTCTAATTTCTTCACAGGTTTTCTTCACTGCATGTCTGTGCGTATACATGTATAACATGTATACACACACAAATGCGTAATGTATCAAGGTGGCAAAATTATTCATTGTCATACACAAAAGGGGTCAGTGTCCCGTAGGTGCCATATGCAAGTTATTTAAAATTCACTCTCTCTTTATCTCCAATATTTTCTCACCTGCTTTGTTCAGTAGAATACACATTTTTAAATGGCCAAGCAGGAAATATATGTCCTTTTTACTAAAACTTTTTTTCCCTTCTGTGCAGCAGCAGCTGCCTACCATGTTATTGTTTTTTGTTGCTAGCAGGCTTTTTGGGTGTGTGCCAAGGATTTCATGTGGGGAGCAGGATGATTTGCATCTGAATGGTGAATGGCAAGGCTGGGCGTGGGTACACTCAGCCACACCAGGTGAGGTAGAACAGCCGCTTCCAGCTCACCTGGAGTAATTAATTCAATAAAAAGTTAATTACAACGAAAGGGAAAAACAAACTTCCATATAACAGATGGTAAATTTTTAGTGTTATGAAAACTAAAAGGATTTTGTTTTTAAACACCAGTATGGTGTGCCCTAAGTGGTATACAAAATTCTCTTGGTATATACTCAAGTAATTGCATATGTTGTTTCTGTATACTGTCTGTGCTGTGCTTTTTGAAAAGTATTTCCTTCTCTTTCAGATATGTGTGGGTTCTTCTTCAGAAAACTTTTAATCAACACATAGTATTCCTGGCAGAGTATGTTTGTGGCTTGGTTGCTGGAGAAATTGCAAGGATGGATTGAATTCCATGTCAGTCGGTCACTCCTCTTCCAGAAACTTTTGAACCTGAGAGTCAGGACGTCACCCAAATTGCAGAGAGGAGCAGATGCCTTATGAAAACTGAGGCTGGGTTGCAGACAAAAGCTTTGTCCACTCCTTTATCCAGAAAGAGCCATGGCATAAAGTTTAGCCCTTTCCCAAAGCATTTGGCTGACCCAGTGGCTGGGGAAGTGGCTGGCCAGTCAGGAGGCGAGTGTGTAGCTGGGCAGTTCACACAGAGGGCAGTCCACATGCATCTTCTGCTTAGCTGACAAAATTGAGTGAAAGTATGGAATAAAAGACAGAAAAATAAGCTGAGATGGGCACAAAACCATTCCTTACTAGAGATGGGTACACATGTTGATGGTAGGGGTCATAAAAGTTAAGGAGGCAGAGCTGAGCTTTTAGTTGAAATAACCTTGAGAAATTGTGTTTAGTTAATGTCAATGCTTGTAGAATAAACTCTTTCAAAGAGAAACTTAGTGTACAGAACAGAATTTAATTGTGCTAGAATAATGTTAAGAAGATTGAACTCAAGGTTCCTTGCTGTTTTGCCAGCTAGCAGCATGTTTATAATGATTACTTGCTCAAACTTTCAGAAATGAGAGATACACATGAATGCATAGGAATTTTGGAGGAATCCTGATTTTTATAAAATACTGAGCCGCCATATGAGAAAGCTGAGACATTGACCTCAGTTCCTTCTAAGGTAGTCCTTCAGTATCAACTGCTGCAAGTGATCAATGTATTTAAAGTATTTAAAAATTACAATATTGTGCATGCCTAATTTTTTTCCGAAAACTTACCTAGTCACTCCCAGTGCATTTTGCCTTTCTTCCCTTTCACTGGCTCCAGTAGGTTAGCTTCTTCTCAAAAAGCCTTTTGGCATCAGACAAAAATATATTATTGAGCAGGCAGAAGAAAACCTTTGCTGTTCTCAGTGATGGGTCTGATCCTGCATCAATTTAATGCTTTCCATTGAACCAACACATATAGAGAATTTATCGAAATTGAAGGCTTCCAGCTGGAAGAACTCTATTCAAAATACTGCCAAAATTTTCCATCATTTTCCGAACTAGATCCCCAATAGTAGGCTTAGGAAATCCTGGTCCTACTGGTGTCAGTCGGCAGACTCAGTGTTCTCTATTGCATAAGGGATAAAAGGAAGGGAGGTGATGATTTATTCTACAAGATAGCAATTTCCCCACATGCTCCCATCCCATCTGCAGGTAATTAAAAGTTGCTGGTGTGGTTAATCACGCTGATAGTGAAGACAGACTTCAACCACAGACCTGGGTGGCACTGCTGGCAGCGTTAATGGCACAGCCCAGGTGTATTTAGCACCCTCCTGGGGATCCTTCCTGCCCTTGCCTTGCTGTGGCTCCAGGCACCTCTGACAGCATGGGGACTCTGCACCAGCTATCAGATGAGATGCTCTGCTGTCTAAGAAATGACAAATGTAGGGATAGGCTATAGCAAACACACACGTTGTGTTTGTTATGCATACACGCGGAATGATTTTGACATGAACGTTTTACTGATACATACGATGAGAAGACTGGTGACACCCTGTGCCTGCTCTCTGATGTAGATCTGTGCTCCACAGAAGATGGCCAACCAGGAAACCTTGACGTGTGCTCTGTAGCAGTCTCACTGTTTGCTACTATCACGCACTAAGTTTATTGAATGTTGTTTGGTTTTTCAACTGGAACAAATAAATCTGTCAGTATTTTAACTCGAGCTTGTTCTACATGCAGCAGTTAACATTCCTCAAGCCTTTGTGTTTGATATTGTATTTGGAAGCTCACTTCATAATTATAGGTGGGGCTGTTGGGCTCCTTGTGATTCAGGCTATTCTGGATCTGAACCAAGGTTTTGTAATGAAGGAGACAGTTGTCTCAGGGACCCTTGCTTGATTGTTTGTCTGATAGACCTACAGGATGTAGGTCTTGTACATCTTGTACAGGGCAGGGAGTTGCATGTGAAAGAGATTACTTTCATAGTAAAGGCACTTAAGCATTGCCCACATCAGCAGGATTCCTTTTCTGTCCTTACCATTAGGTTCTCACAGTTGTTTTTGGGGAAAATTTCTGATTGTGGTGTCTTACTTCTTTTGTCTACCCAATATGAGAGGTTAGAGCAAGGTGAAGAGAAATACATCATGCTTATAGATGTAAATGGTAGCTCTCTGCACTTGAAAAGATCTAGAAGACTAGTGACATCTCAGATCATGAATGTAGTTTCACATAAGATCTCAACCTTCCTGTGTCCTACCTCCTTCTTTGTAAAACACAGATACTCAATTGTTATCTCAGGAGGATATTACTAAAAAAACCCAACAAAAGCCAAAACAAACCAAGCACTGGTACCCATAGAGCACATAATGGTGGAGGCACAGAAAAGATTGTGAAAAAATTATTTTAAGATCTAAATAGAGTTCCAGCTGCAGAGCTGGGGACCTGACACTGAGTAATAAGGAAAAAAGAGTTATTGCAAAGTCACTCATTAAATGTGCACCATCCAGTCTGCTCTGTATAACATGAAATTCACTGGATAATAATAGAAGTTAATTACTCACATGCTGTTGTAACGCACACAGTGTGGCTGAATTAGATATGTAGATAAAATGTGAACTTCCAAACTTTTGGATGCCTGATTTTGCAACCCAAGTAATACTATTCTGGCACAGGGAGATGGAGGGAGATAGGGTTGTTTGTGACAAACTGTAGATTCTTACAATCACATGTATGATTTCTAGTCTGTCTTTGTTCACCCTGCAATAGCCATAATATTATAAATGGATGAAACAGGGAGACAAAAGGCCTTTTGGTCATAGGTAATGAAATTATATCAAGACCCCACATTTTTAATATGATATAAAATATTTTAGAAACACCACCAGGAAGTCTTGAACAGTATCATTAGACATTTGATGTGAGATGTATTTATTTTCTTATGAAAATTATTTGGATTACAAGATTATCACCATGAGGCATTGATCAGAATCCTGTCTCTATTCAACAGGCCACAGGTATTTAGCAGAGGAAAATCCCTGCTGCAAAGGACTTTCAAAATAATTATACTTACTCTGAGTTGGTAGAAAGGCTCAAATGGCTGACACAGGCCTGTGCTGTGCAGACAATGAGATTATTAGCTCAGGGCATATAGCTATACAGCACAGTGATGTGCAGCCCTTTTAGGCTATCCCGAACTCTAGAACAATCGCATTCAGCCAATATCTTCAGCTTCCTTTATCCAGCTCAGCTGTGTTGGCAAAACTGAGCAGGAGACAAAAGAGATGGGAAAGGGAAAGTAGCAGAGCCAGGATGGAGAAGCCCAGTGAGCGTAGTGAACCAGGCTTGCTGCTCCTATATCAGCCTCTGGAATGTGGGATAGGTTGAAAAGAGTGAAGAAAATACAATTACTACTGAGATGTTGGTCTTGGTATCCTGGATATCCCATGTATCCTGACTGTGTCCTCACTGGTGGTGGCAGCTGCAGCAGTCTGAGTTTCCAGGGACTGGGAAAACAGGCAAAATAGGCAGCTACTGTGCTGGCTAGAGCAGCCTGCTGCCTTAGGCAGTGACAGGGTCTGCTATTGCAGCAGGGCCAGGAGGAAGCAGCCCAAGCAGACAGCTGGTTGTTCATACTTGTGCTGAGTTCCTCAGCACTTACTCTCTAAGAGCTGTGCATTGTGCCACAGCTGAGACAGCAGCACCTCTAGTCCTACTCCTTTCACCTGTGTAGCTCAAAGATCTGCCCACAAAAACATGCCTTGTGGCCCTCTTCTCTCAAAAGGGACAATTCTTGGTTGAGTTTTCCCTATAGAGTGGATTTTATAAACTGAAGTTGCCTCCCACAACCCTAACTGAGGTTCTTTGTTTCTGTTTTGTTTTTTGCTAAGCTGCTTTACTCAGCAATCTTATCTGTGTTCACGAAACTTTAACTGTAATGCATTTGTTTCTGCTTAAATGCTTTTTTACAAAATGCTATTTTGTTTCTGCTGCTTGAAATTATATTTAACAGTATCCAAGCTAAATTTATGCACGCACATTTAAAGAAGGAACCTAGATATAATGCATTTTTAACCATGTGAAATATATTAGTAATGGTACTTACAGAAAGCAAAGAAAAATTATTTTGGCTTGCATTAGTTCCATCTTTGCGGTATGCAGATAAGTCCCATACCTTTGACAGTGTAGCTATATTAGGTTTGCCTCAAAGCTAGCAGCCAGCAAGCCCTGTGCACGACAGCCATCGCAGGTGTCTCGTGTAAGGGGTGCTGTGGTAGCTGGCGCTCCACACGCTTTTCAGTGTGCTGTCTCCCACAGCTCATAATGGTCCACGTAAAAGTAGGAGAGACAGAGCACAATAAGCATCACCCCTACTGAACACTTGAGGAGTGGGGTATTCTTACAATTAGCAGAAATCACAAGGGAAAAGGGGAATATTAAAATACAGGCTTGACCTTGCCCCATTCCCCTCATCCGAGGAGAGAAATATCCTCATTTGTTCTTTCTTTTTTTTTTTTTTTTTTCCCTTAATATATGTTTTTGGTGTTAGGATGGAAGCAGCTAAAGGCAGAAATCCTTCTAAAGGTGGCTGACAAAAAGGTTAAGGAAACAAAGTGTTCTTACACCGTCATAACTGTAACAGTAATGAGAAAGAATGTTCTAACATCTCAAACAGAAAACTATTATTAAGTGAAAACCAACTGGCAATCAAATGTGGGGCTGGCAGACTTCTTAGCTAAAAATAAGCAAGCTGTTCTTTTTAGTTTTTCCAACAACATTCAAAGAGTTTGGTAGCAGAGATAGAAAAACGAGGCATTGTTCTGGAAAATGGATGATGCTTTGCATGGCACTTGACTGCTGGTGTTGAGGATGCCAGGCTGGTTGTCAGCCTGGGAAGGATCCAGCCAAGCAGGGACCTTTCCAGATGCTGTGTCCTTGTATCTCTCCAGCATGTGCAGCCCTTCCAGTGCTCAGCAGCTTTTGCTGGTCAGGGGAGACTGGGAAAGGCTGGAGTGACAGCAGAAGGTTTTGGGGGTTGAGGGTGAAGTTGGGGGCTATTGCCTGCTTCTCTGGAGGCCTCAAGCACATTGCCTTAGGCCTGGCTGAAGTCTGAGCTCTTTGTTCATACAGCCTCCAACCTCCAAAGGTGTTTCATGTTATCCTGTGTCCAGTTACTGGCAGATCACGCTTCATTCCTAGATGGAAATGCCTCAGCCTCCATTGCCAAACCTTCCCATCGAACCCCACTGGGAAGTCAGGAACTACACATTTTGCTGGTGAAAATCCCTCAGGGGCCAGCCCAGTATCTGTCTGTGGAACAGGCACAGGATGTGGTGCTGTGAGCAGTGTGGTCAGCAGCTGAGAGCAGTTCCTCCCCATCCAGTGCCCTGGGAATTGTCTTTGTCCTAAGGGTCTCCAGGAATATTCCTATGGAACGACGTGCTCAGAAGGAGAGAGGCAAGTCCCCTTGCTCTCCTGTGCCTACCAGCATTGCCACTGGGCTGCTGGCTTGGACTTCCAGGATTAGGGTGTGAGAGCTTGTGCTCCCTCAGGCAGCGAGAGGAAACAGAGCAAGCTCTCCTGCATGCTGAATGAATGTTTTAAGGACTGTGTGAAATCAAAAAGCTTTCATGCTGGCAACTGTGTGCCACAAAAAGGAAAACTGGAGTCCTGCACTCAGAAAGAGTTGCTCAGCAGGAAGAGCCATATGCTGGGAGATGGAAGCCAGAGGAGAGGGGACACTGCTGGGGAGAGCCAGAGGAAGAGGAAAGATTTAAATCTCACCTCTGTTCCCCACACCTTTTGCTGGACAGTCTCTTGAGTGCAGACATCTCTCCTTTCATGGGCTCTTGTTTTCAGTGCCATTCTGGGGCATCTGGAATAAAGGAAAAGGTGGAAGGATGGTTTGCACTCTCTAATTGCAGGCATTGCAGTTAGGTCTGAATTGCACATGGGGAGACACCTGCCAGATACCTGAACCTGCCTAAGGAAACTCTCCTGAGCACTGCCAAGCACCTCATAGGCAACCCAGTGACTCATGAGGACTGGACTTGTTCCTGGGTTCAGGCTTCCATACATGAATAGCTGATAGACCAGACCTTTGTGCATCTTGGTTCTTTTTTTCTGCTCAAATTTTTTTTCAACTATTTCAGTTCACAGTTTATACAACATGGGTAACCGTGTGTGTATCCCTGTCCCAGGGCAGATATTAGTAGAATAAGTGCAATTAGGGTTGTGAGGCACATGAGTCCTGTGCAAAGAGGAGGCAGAATGCAGAGATACTGGAGACAGAGATACATATTTGTCTTTTTCTCAGAGAAAATGCTACTTCCACTTATCATCAGACAATAGAGTTCACCAAGCAGATACTTTCCCCATGAAAATATGTAAAGCTATAAAAATAGCTGTCAAAAATATAAGGTCCAGGTTGAGGCAAAACACTTGCCAGTGTCAGACAGGAGCAACTTTGCATGCCTGTGTAGATTGAGCTAGGATCCAGACCTTACTATGAAATATTTCTTGTATGGGAGAGCGTTTTTAAAATCCACTGAGTCCATTTCATCACTATTTCAAAGAAAAGAAGCTGGATTCCAGCACATTTTATCAATAAAGGATAATATGTAGTCAGCAGTGCGATTTTTTTTTTTTTATTGCTTTACATCATCTCTGGGGAAAGTATTTACCTCAAGAACTATTTTGCCAGATGATGAGTAGTACTTATACTTCTTTTCATTGTGTCCAAGCCATAACTTTGCCTCATTTGCATCTACTGACTAAATGGTTTAATTAATTTTGCGTTGTGCTTACTGACTAGTTTTAATTAGCAGTTAAATCATGATGTTCAGTTAAGGAAAAAATGTAGGTGTTTACATGAATGCAAATCACGATGGGTTCTCAGAGCTTGATTCTAAAAACCGTTCCACACCATTGGTGATGAATTTCTGCAGGCTTTTTACAGGAACTTCACACTCCTCCTCCAACAGCAACAAAGAGTAGGGCTTTATGATTCATTAACTGGCCCAGGCTTTCTTTCTCTCTTTCCTTCCTTGCTGATGAGGAGAATGAGGAATCAAGGCAGATCAGCTGGGGTTTCAATGCATCATTCTTAGGGCATGCACTCAATACTCGTCCAAGAAAGGACAAGAGTGTCTTTGGGTTAGTCTGTGCAACTGTGTCTCCCTCCTGTGTCCAATTCCAGCCATTATGGCTGCTGGCACTATTTTTAGCCACTTATTTTTCTCTTGGCTAGGTGTTTGTTTACATCCAGCCAGAGTGGAAGTTGTGTAAAATGGATTTTATGACAAGTAGCTTCTGTATTCTGCTGTCAGCTAGACTCTGGCAATACAAGCATAGTGCTATGAACATGCTACAAGGTCTTATTTCTCTTATCATCGGCCTTATATATGCTTAAAGAAGCCCTCCTGAGGATGTTGGAACAAGCACCAATGGGTACTTCACTGACTTATTTTGAATTAGAGGTGCAGAACAATTCAGGATCAGTATGACTGTACACTACACCAATCTCACATATAATTTGAAAGAAAATCTCCTGGTCGTTGGTATAAGAGCTATGATTTACTTGCACCTAAATATCTGTGTTTGCCCCATCTCCTGTCTGTCATTATGTTGATCTCTTCCCCATAGGGTGTAATAAAGTCTGTGCTGCATCAACTCTTAAAGGCAAGATACACAATAAATGAGGATAGATTTGTCCTGAGACTATAGTTACCTTACTCAGCTTTCTCAATAACCTTACCCAAAAGGGAAGATCAGAGACAAGAAGATAATTAGTGAGATCATCAAGAAATGACTTCATAAATCCAGGCCTTTCATTTAGAGGAAGCTGGCAACTTGCCCCCCTAGAAGAAGGTGTTATTTCACTGGTAACTGTAGATCAAAGTCATCAAGGATAATTATTTGAGGAGTTAAGTAGGTAATCAGTTTGGGAAACAAAAAAGAAAACCAAAAACCCCAACCCCTCAGTCCTTGGAGCCTGAAGAAAAATTAACTGGCATGCATGCTGTCTGTAGTTTTGTTCTAAAATTAAATTTAATTTCATAAATGTAATTTCATAAGCTATTCATCAGATGTCTTGTTGAGGGACCTTGTGCCAAACTCATGTGACACAACTCTCTTCCCAAGCCTCAGAAGAAGAATAACTCTTTCTTGCTTTTTGCTGTGCTTTACCTATCCCATGGAAATAGAGCCCAGTCCCAACCTCATTCACAGGCACTCTGTCTGTAAATCCCAAAACAAGATTAAACTTTTGCTAGCGATTCCAGTCTCCAGTGCTGCCCATCTGACCCTGTTTAGTGGTGCTTACACTCACCATTAAGAGAAAATGAGGTCATAGAAAGGAAACCTGTTTCTCTGCAATTTTGAGAAAACATGTCTTGCTCATCCCATAAATTCAATACACTTGTGTTTGGGATGCAGGTGAGTGCTCCATGAGCCAGTGGGCTCACCTTCTGGAATGTCCTCCCATGGTAACATCTTCCTTTAATGCCATCCTGCTATGTGTTCCCCCACATCAGGCATCTGCATTAATCAGCAGGGGTCAGGAGGCAGCAATGCAGAGTGCACAGCTCTCACAGCCCCCTCACAGCCCTTCACAATGGTCTTGAAAGGTCAGGAGTGTTGAGCCATTAAAAAGGCAAACTCATCTTTCAGTCAAAAATTACAGACCAGTACTTAGGGGACCTAATTCTGGTCTTTGTTGGTCGGCAGTGTGAGAGAAGAAATATCATCCACTAACTCTTGGCCTTTTACTGATTTTCTATGTTTTAAATCTAATTATTGATTCAGAAGTCATGTGGATGTATGAGCGAAGTGTTGATTCTTTTTCTCCCCAGAATATAAATGGATGCTTTTTGGAGCTGTTGCTTTTTAAATTTGTGATTCCACACAGAGATTTGTGAAGAGTCTTGTACTGTATAGTTGCATCTCCAATCAGAAATGTATCACCTGGTACTTGGATTCTTGTGGTGTTACAAAGCAAACTTGTCTAGAATAGATCACATGAGGGCACTGCATAGCATCATTTGCAACCATACAGGAAGTTGAAAAGAAAGGCTCAATCAACTTCCAAAGCTAGTAGAGCTTAATAGGCCAGCCTTTCATTAAGTGAATTCCTAAATGTTGAGCAAATTCTCTCAGATGTAGGCAGCTAATGGTTCAGGATGCATGTGATGCACTTGTCATTACACAGACACTGATAAAAATCCTTGAAGCCACTTTTTTCCCAGAAATTTCACATGAGTAGAAGGGAGGAAAAAAAAGAGACTTCTCTTCAGTGGTTTCTTTCATATCTCAAGACGGAGGGTCATGTGTTTTAGTTTAACTGATACATTCCAATAAAATGATTTTCAAAGGAACAGGACAAATAATGACCGTGTTACAACATGCTGGCTGGTGCACGTCAGATGGAGCTACTTTCCCCATATACAATACATTTGTTATTTTGCAAGCTGGTTATAATACATTTAAAGTGTCTTTTTGTTTAATTTTATCTAATAAACTAATATAATGACCCAGTGAAGTCTTCATGGCTGCTAAAATTTTGATGAATTATTTTAGTTACACACACACAGTTACTATTAAATAATAATAATAATAATAAAAGAATGCAAAAGATATCTGAAAAACAAGTCTTCTAATCTGGCCACGTCATTTTTTTGTAAATCTAGATGCCCGGAAGAGACTTGTAACTCACATATTTTATGGGCGACATTTAAACTTGCTTACATAGTTACTTGCAAATGATTCCCTAGAATGTCTATAGTTTTGTCTCTGACAGAAAAATATGCTGCTGCATTAAACCAGTGTACTTTAGACCTGACATTTGCATAGGCTGAAAAGTTTTCTTTTTTTACAGAGTCTCTTAAAATAAGGTCTTCCTTGCTGTCTAGTCACTAGAGATTTTCATTAGTTTCCTGACACTTTGTCTCCCAAGTTAGTGCATTTATCACCATCCTTGTCTTTGGAAAGATGACATGACATCTTTGCCCCTCAACAGTGTAACAAAATGACAAACAAAGCATTCAACTGCCCTTTGTATACAAGGGAATGGAGGAGGAGGAGGAGGAGGAGGAGGAGGAGGAGGAGGAGGAGGGGGGAAGAAGGATGCAAAAATAACCACCCCAAAACAACAGCCAGAAAAAAGAGTTTGGCATTCTGCTGCTTAATTACCAGACAGAGCAGAGAAGCTTAATAGTCCAGCATTGGGTGGAAGGAGCTTCACAGCATCACAGGAAACAGTATGCAATTAGTCAGGGTCAGGATGCCCAAGATCAGATTTGCTTAAGGCTAAAGAGAGACAGAGCAAGGCTATGGCAGTGTCACAATCTGCAGCCCGGTTGTGTCCCTGAGGCAGGATGCCTTTTGCTTCAGTTTCTAATTAAACAACCAGGTAACCAAGCGTGTCCACTCCTGGTTTACTTGTGTATAGTTTGTTTTTCGTGCAAAGACCTGGAGTGCTTGGAGGGTATTTACTAAAGCAGAGGATTAAACTACAATTATTAAAAGTAGTGAATACAACAAATATCTGTCAATACAATGAGAAATCCTGAGCTGATCTCCTAAAAAAAAAAAAAAATCCAGCATTTTAGTTTCACTTTAGAATGATTCTAAGTTCCTGAGGGTCGTGTTAATGCAGGCTTTTCCCTCTGGTGCAATATAAGCCCAAGGGTCTCTGACTGTGGTCGGTAAGAGGAGCCTGGGGAGCGAGGGTGTCAGCAGACCAAACACAGAGTGATGCTGCTTCTGGCAAGGCCTTCCATGCCTGAAAACCTGACCTTCCTGAGCCGGGTATTGTACTTCTGTCTTTGTGTTTGAGATGTCCCAGTGGACCTTTCTTTCATGAGTGTGTCTAAGGATGTTTTGAACTCATTTATACGTTTGACATCCCAAGAAGCCCACTGATAAAAGTTTGTCTTTTGGGAACAAGCACTCTCATTTGTTCTAAACCTTATTCCTGTTGCTACCAATTGTGGTCCCTAGGTTACGGAAAATAATATACACACACATATATGCACATAACTTAAAAGGAAAATAATCTTTGATAGTCTTCTTCATGACATTCATGATTTTATGAGCTTAGCATTGTAGGTGTCTCTTTCATATGTCCCAGTCTCTACTTATAAGGAAGCAGTCTCTTACTTCTGATGATCATCTGTATTGCTTTGTCCCAGCTCTCCTGCATACTTGCTGAGATGTTGGTTATCCAGAAGCAGATGCAGTATTGGACACAGCACAGTTACATACAGTGGCATATGTTTTTCCCATATGTGTTATTTTGGACTTATCACCAAAGCATTCCATCTGCCATTTTTTTACCCAGGCACTCAATGCCATGATATCCTTCTGCAGCTGTTCACAGTCAGTTTGATGACCACAAATCACTTTGTATCAACCCCAGTCTTAGTCACCGCATTGTTGACCCTGTCTTTCAAACCATCCATGAGTAGGTTGAGCAACAGATGCTGCAGAATAGGTTCAGTGGAATCTCAGCCTGTCCCACTCCTGCTTGCCCCACATAATATGTTCATACTATTGAAATCCAATACATTTTGTCTATCAATAAAGCAAAATTAAATAATTCGCTATAGAATATGTGAATTCCTCATGATTGCTATAGTGGTCTAATTTTCAAGTTGCTAGCCTTTGAACTATTCTGCTGTTGAGCTATTGAGAAATATTTCTGATGGGCAGTTTCTTCCATGCCAAAACCCAGTGTGCTATTTTATTCTCACAGAAAAAAAGTCAGAATCAGAAGACTTTAGGCTTCAGATTAATTCAAGACAAATTACACCTACATGTCACAACATGCAAAACTGAATGAAAATTAGTTGATTTGGAGCAGGAGGTGATGAAAGTATTGAAAAAAAACTAATTGAAAGACCTTACCATTTTACATTAAAGGAAATAGCAGCATTTGGGAGTATCCTATGACTTCAGCAGAAAAATACTGTTATCTGGATATTTCCTGGAGAACAGTCTGTGGCACAGATACTCAAGTGTATCTCCCTACCATTAGATCTATAGATCTTGAATCGGTGGAAAAGCAAACCTGGATTTCCTGATTACAAGCAGAGGGGACAAAATCTCTTTAGATTATAGCCACTATTATGGCTAAGCCTTTGGGCTGGTTTGTGCTTCTGTTCACCCCTGATACCTTGTTCTGGTGGTTAGAATTTATTTGGTTATCTGGTAATATTTTCCTCTGTACAAGAACAGTGATCAGCTTCTTAATGGGAAGCATAATAATTTAAGCATATTTATATTTGTACTAAAAGACCACAGTCTCAAAGTATAATTTAAAAGATGGTTATGTGACAGATTATCCCTGACAGGATTTAGGAAAATGTCACGTATTAGACATACAGGCCAACAGTATGTAACGGGACTGCTGCCTCTGGCAGCTTAGTTCTAGCAGATTTCTAATCACATGTATTTCAGGATGATAAGAGGCTTGCACAAATTATTTATAACTTTTGAGGGCTCCTCTAGACTTGAATGAAAGGCACAGTTACTTGCATTCCGTATTTGAGGAAGTTTTTGTACCAGCAATCCTAAAATTGGCTATGCTGCCCTTTTAATCTTTGGAGATGTACAAGGCAGATGTAACAGAACTGTTTCCAATGCGAGGTTTTCACAGATTTAGCAAATTAGGTGACACTATGTCTTTGCTCCTGTCCCCTCCACCCTCTGCCCCTTTTCCTGTTAACACACTGCTTTGTTACCACATTTGACCAACCAGCTGATTTGTGCTCCTCATGCTTATTATTCCTGCTTTCATATCATTTTAGCAGAAAATACAGTTATTGAGATACATTGGAGTTTTGATATTGTTAGGAAAAACAAATATATGAGAAAAACTTCCCCGATTAAGATTGATGCTTCATTCTGATGTTTCTTCTAATTTTCTTTGCTTTGTCTTTTGGCATCGAACACTCACTAGACACCTGGAAAAAAAGGAAAAAAGGGAGCTGTGAAGAAATCCCTTTCTACCTCACCTCCTAAAGACAATGGTACAACTCAACAGCTCCTTGCCCTGCCAACATTCCGAATGCTTCCAAAACCCTGCCAGGAAAGTGCTAGCTAACTTATGTTTCTTTTCTTCTTCCTTTTTTTTTTTTTTTTTTTAATTTTAATGCAGCTTCTAGACAAGCTTGGGGTTGCAGAACTGTTTGCAAGCTCTTAGGTCTTGGCCTGTGAGAAACCTCTTTGCCCAAACTTGCTAGTGAGCTGAACAGCTTAACTGAGCTCTCAAAGAAAAAGATACAAGCCCTTGTTGGAGCTCATAGTGTTATTATTTGTTGGAAAACCTTTAGCCTAGATTCCTTCCATTTTCGTGGCTTTCTGATGTGTTGTAGATAGGCTTGATCTTGTCCTTGTAGAAAACAGAAATCAAACTCTTCTGCTGTGCTTGCTGGCACGTGTTGCTTGAGTTAGTGAAAGAAATATCTGCAATTTGCTCAGAACACAGGATCCACCAGCTAAAACTACTGGTTGACCATGGTCATTATCACATTTCTGACAGTAACTGCTAGCAGATGCTTCAGAAACAGAGAATGCAAGCAAGATAATGCATCTGGCCAAACAGGAAGTAGTACCCAACAGGAAGAAAAATTATTTTCTAGCTTTTCTTTTGATCAATGTGTGTTTTGAAACAGAGAATGCATTTGTCTTGTCCTGTGCTTAAGAATGTTTAACTTAAGAATATTTAACTTAAGAATATTTTAATTTAAGATTTTTTATTTTATGGTTTTCATGGAGGAGCTTCAAATGTTTTCTTGGAAGATAAAAATTTTCATATAATCAGAAAGAGAAACAATTCAGATATGGAGCAAAATACATGGCAAGTTCTTTGAAATTACTGACAATTACTCAGTGGAGAAAAAAAGATGCATTTTGAGTTTTAAAAAATGCAGTTGTTGTTTTGTAAAGGGAAAAAAATCAGAGCTGCTTTTCATTTTGTCACTGTAGGTTGTGATCAAGAGTTGAGTTTCATCATATGTTGCCACGTGCTGTTTGGCAGCCACATCCATAAGTTCCAGGCGAGCATGTGATTGCTTCTATTGACCTGCATGTCACAGTGCATGAATGGCTGCTCTGTTTGCCATGAGCCTTCAGATCAGCCTTGGATGCATTGCCTAATTGACTGTCTGCTTGTGCCCTTGTCTTTGGGCCTGCTGTCTCTCTCCCCCACCAGTCCATACCCTTTCCTCAGATCTTTGTTTAGGAGGGAATGAATACGAAGCTGCTCTTTGTCTCATTAACCAAACTGTCTGAGTTTCTTGGCTGGCTTCTTGTTATGTGACAGTTTTGATTAGACCATAGGCATTTGGGGACTATAAATACACTCAGTCCTCTGTGGGGCAAATGGGCAGCATTTTTGGCTGCAGTTTAATTGGTGGATCCAAGGAATTGGGATTGGCGTTTTGCTTAATTGAACTGACTTTGAAAATGCATGACCCTTGTTCTAGTCACAGAATATATTCACATGCTCAAAAGTACAGGCTTTAGCATCTTCATCACTCATTTCTCTTAGTCTCAATAGGGCAGGACCACTTGGAGGAGTACAAGATATAATTAGTCCTTCATGTTCAGACCTCTTGTGCTGAATCTGCTTCTTTGTTGTTTTTTTTAAGATGTTACAGCCTGTCTGGCTGCTACAGTTTGTCCACCTTGTCCTTTACACAGGCCTGTAAAGAGCAGGCATGTGGTAACAAATTTCAACCCCATTGTAGACCTGGGTTTGATTGGAGGAATGACCTGGGGCGGAGAGGTTCTTCAATTTTCGTTGGGCATCAAGTCATGATTTCAGTGGCCAACATGAAACATGTCTTTAGGGATGGAAAAAATAATTAACAATGTGACAGCATTTTTTAGACCTTTTTACTTAACTGGTAAAATTAAACACCCTTTTATTCATGGCTTTATGCATAAATGAAAGTTTTATAGAAGGGCTATACATTTAATTTGGTCACTATTTCCTGAAATATTGCACTTTTTTGCCATTCTAAACAGAAATTATATATATATATATATATATATATGTTACTCATGTCCTGAGGCTTTATGGCTACAAAAATGTTGCTACCCATAATGGAACACCAGGATGCATCATCTGATAAATCAAAGGCAGTAGCCCCATACAACTGAAGTAGTAGCACTGCTCTGTTGGTGAAGAGGAGACTTCAGCAGATTTTCAGGGAGATTTGTTCTGTGTAGGAATCTCCATTTACACACCAATTGTAGGCACCTGCTATGCTGACATCCCTAAGGGTCTCTCCACCTGAGAGCACAAGGGAGATGATCTTCCCTGGGAAGAAAGGCACTAAAACCAAAGTTATTTTGTAGTTCAAGTTGTTTGTAGGCAGAATTGAGAAACTCATAATGGATAATACAGCCCAATTTTGGCATTTTTTCTTAAACAAATTATGTATCTGAAATTGTTGTCAGTACTCTGCCAGGTCTGTGTAGAGGGGATGCTGCATCAACAGGCAGAGCACAGTAAGCCATTGTAATAAGACTCAGCAGGCAGAAACATGTTTTTGTGAGTCCAATTCACCCACACACACAAGGTGCCTCCCTTCTCTAAAAAATATCTAGCCAATAACTCAGACAGCAACAATAAAAAACTACTTTAAAAATTAAAGGAAAACAGAGGAAGCTATATTAGGCAGAAAGTTAGGCTTTTTAAATTTCTCTTTGACTCAAGAATTTAAATATAAGAAAACTCTTCCAGAGCAACAGACCCGATTCTTCTCTCACCCTTTTCACACTGGATGTAGGTACATCCTTTTTGAGGGAAGATTGCATCTTCTTTGCCACTACAGTATTGTAAACATTGTACAATAAAAACAATTAAAGAACAAGGCTTACTCATGCTAAACTCCTGGATCCTGTGAAGTTGGTGACAAAGATTCCACCAATGCTGAATGACTCACGATTTTGCCCTGAGTTTTTACTCAAACAGAACCATCATTGAAACTCAAGATTTGCCAGAGGATAGACTTAGCATGAATCAGACATAGTTCCTGAGCTAAGAAGGTTGCTACCCCAAGTGTGTGGTTTTCTGTAGCTCTCCTGTGATTATTTTGCACATATGGATGAAATATAACTTAGAATACACACATCTGTGCATTTCTTACTTACCTATGAACCCTGCAGGTCAAGCGTTAAGCACCATACAAACTATAGCTATAAATAGAATGGAAAGTGTCCTTAAGAGAAATGCTCCTTTTTTTCCCCTCCCTTATTCCCAGCTGAGTGATTCTAGGAATTGTGGTTTGTTTTTTGTTGTTGTTGTTTTTTTTCCCCATGAATAGCTGATGGCTTTCTTGATTGGAGTGGAAGGGAACAGCCATTTCTCTCCTTCGACCTTGCTCTGTGCTGTGTTCCTCTCGATGTGCTCATGCTGAGTTCACTGAAATGGCACGGACATTTCAGCACCCAGCCTCCATTTACAGGGAGACTTCTCCATGGATCAGCTCCAACATAACATGATGTTGGTAGGACAGAGAGTTCAGATCATAAAGCACACATCTGTTTTCCTGTGATATCCCCCACCCCCTTTCTCTGTTCATAAAAGCAGGGTTCATGAATTTGCCTTTAAAAATATGGTCTGCTTTTCCAATGCACCAGTTCTACTTTCTGATTCGTATAGAAAATGTGCTGTGACAGTGCAATATGTACTCAAGGTTATTCTACTGGTAGTAAAAAGCAGATTATCTTTGAAAACATATGGAGTCCTGCACATATCCACATCTCCTGCCAAACTAGAGGAAGCAAGTGGAAACAAATGCAAGCTAACTTCAGGAAGAGTAGATACAAGTTTCTAAACCATGATCAGCAAAAAAGAATACTGTTAGTCCAAAACAGAAAAAAGTTGGAAGGAAAGACAAGACAAAAGATATCTTAGTGCAATGTGGGTTGTCTTATAGCTGGTGATGTCTTTTCCTGGCCTTAGAAAACTGAGAGCCAGACACGGTTAAGGGATAAGGGCTTTTATCTTTATATTTTAATAATGATCCTTGTTGGTGCACCCCTTTGCCAAGGTGCATTCCGGTGCATTCCACCTTGGTGAAGTGGCACACCAATAAAGATCCTTATTAAAATACCAAGGTAAAACATCTAATCATTTAACAGTGTCTGGCTCTCAATTTTTTAAGACTAGGAAAAGGCATCAGTGAAATCCTGTCTCAATTGCAACTCCATCAGATGCTGAGAGATTCCAGAACGTATGGCATGGAGGAGCCCATGTCACACCCAGTAACAAAATGATGAATGAGGAAAATGGAAAAAGAGTCAAAGAGATAAACTCAGTTCAGGGAATACAGGTACAACTTAAAATTAGAGCCTAACCAACAGAGTAAGGCAGGAAACCAATAACAAATTTTATTTTTTTTTTAAACCATGTAACATAACTCTGGTTTTAATGATGCCAAGGTGGGGGAAGATGCCTTATGTGGAATGGCATGACATAGACACTCAATAGCTCTTTCTACAATTTTTCTGGGATCAATGTCATTTGGGACCTTTTTGGTTTATAGATAGAATATGAGATGGCAAACTATCTCAAGGCAGCGGAGAAGAGCCATCAGTTACACTGAAAATTCAGTGGTTTTGAGAATCAGAAGAGAGAAGATAAAAATGGTGGTGTTAAGAGTCTGGGGAAACTCCCACAAAAAGAAAGAGTAATTTGATGAACCATCTCTTTCTTTTCAGCAAAAATATCGGAAAACTCTCTTTAGGAGTACTGTGTAGAAGGCACACAATCATGTTACAGCTGGGTTGCTACCAAATGAATATAAAAAAACAGCTGAATGCAAGAGGTACTGCTTGAAGTGAGAGTCTTTGAGTCTCTCCTGATGTTTTTAACACCTTTACAACTTGCAGATGAGTATGACACCAGCAATGCTTTTATTTTCTTTGTTATCCTTAAAGCTTTAAGTGAGAGCTGGCAAGTTGGAGTGAACTCAGAGGTATTTGCAAAGCCCAGAAAGGATTTATCTAATGGCTGCAGGACAGGTAATTTCTGTCACTGTAACAGATGGGAGCTAGGGTACCAATTCCTGTGCCTGGTATTCCCACCACAGATTTCTCAGGTGACTCTAGCATGAAGCCATTGGTGTGTTCTCTCCAGTCTGAGTCAGGATAGGTCCTTTTGTGTCTGAACACCCTCTGCAAGAGGACACGAGTTTCCAGGAAAGACACCAGAGCCCCAGAGTGCTGGGGCTGTAACTTTCATGTCTGAGGAGGTTTTGTAACAAAACTTGAGGGAACCCTTGCTAAACTCTCAAGACAGTGGCCCCAAGGCCAAGCTGCCCTTTTCTTGAAACAAGGCCAATGTTGCTTTCTATCCACTGGGACATGGGGACATGTCCATTAAAGTGTGTGTGGTGCTCTGCTTCTGAGACATTGGGAAAAACAGAGATGTCAATAAATAAACACAATTAAACAAATCAGGTCTCTCATGAATGTATTGTGTTCTCTCTTTTCTCAAATTCTTTACATTCCAAAATCATGTTGGAAAATGTGAGGCAAATGCACAATAAATGCTGTGAGCTGCTTTTTGGGCCATGCTGTTTCCATTTCTATGGCTATTTGAAAAGTGCATGAATGCAAAGCACTTTTAAACACTCTAAAAATTAATACAGAAGAAACAATAGAAACGCATTTATTCTTGTTTTATTCAATGTGAGTGTTGCTGAGTTTTGCCTGACCAGATGTTACAGAGTTTCAAGTCTGTTCAACCATAGCTGTTAACAAAACATCCTTCTTTCACTAAAATAAAAAAAAAAATACACATTTATTTTAGAAGATCTCTTTGGGTTTTTTAATATAAATGAAACAAAGATGCAATTTATCCCCTGCTAGTCCTAGTACTCATTGTGATTTCTGGGAGTACTGATCACAAGGCTTTGGATGTGTGGTTTGCACACTATTCGCACAATTATTTCACAATTCTGAATGCACAGTTTTAACTCAGTGATGCCGGTCCTGCAATTTCAGGGTTTGTTTTTCTCTTGGGTTTTTTTTTGAGGTTTTTTTTTTTCGTCCCCTTCCCCCCCCCCCCCCCCCCCCTTTTTTTTTAAAGGACACATGTTCAAGATAAGAAACGATTTTTCAGATAGGGGCTGGAAAAGCTTAAGCCTTTCCTCTCTGTGTGGTAGTTTCCCTTTTCTTTCTTTTCCAGGACAGAACTGACAAGCAGGCATTGTCCCTCCAGTGAGCTCTGCAGTATTACTTTGACCCTAACCCATCAATCTGCCTCAATTGGATAATGATCTGTAATCACTTTCTTTCAGGGGAGTCTATAAATTTGCCAAGGCCCCATTCTTCTCTGAAGGCCTCCTTATGTTCACTCCCGTTTGTGCAAATGCTCTCTCTTTTACAGCACTAAATAGCCATGCACATGGCCCTTTCTGTTCAGAGGCACCAGGCTGCTCACTGTTGATTTTCCATGGCTCTGCTCTCTAAAAGGAGGCAAAGCTCTGCATGCCAGGACTCGGCAGGGTGCAGGACGAAGCCACACCACTTCAAGAGCAGCCGCTTTTCTCATTAAGACTGACCCATCATTAGGCTGCTTTGTGCTGCCCCTTGTAATCGATGAGAGGACTGTGTAGTGTGAAAAAGCTAATAAAGATGAGCATGAGGTGGTAGAGAAGGGGGTGGGGGAGTAAAGACAGTAACCCCTGTTAACAGAGAAGCCCTCCTTCCCCAGAGCTTAGCTACATGAGTGAGGGGCAAAGCTCAGGATAGCTGGCAGGGTGCAGAATCCTCTCAGTCATTTCTTTGATTGTCTTGCACTTAATTCCCTGAGCATCCTTGTTCTGTGCTCTTTATTGGACCTAAGAATTAGAGCAAGCATGAAAGCAAGCTCATATTCTCCTCCCTCAGCCCCCTTCCTTCTTCTGATTAAAGAAGATCAAAGGCTGAGGAACATCTAACTGAACTTGAGTACAACACAAGAGAAAGCCCACATATGTGCACGGGGCACTGGAGGATTGTCATGAGACTTTCTGAGGTTCTGAGAACATCGTGGAAAAGGTCAGAGAAGATGAGAGCTACTAAAGTTGCTAATATGTCTTTGGGAAGCACGAAGTGTATTCTTGCTCTGTGACGTGTTGGATACACTGCAGAGAACAGAGGGAACAAGAAAATAAGTGATCTCCAAAAAATGTGCAGTGTGAGGCAGCATTGGTCATGGGAGAGGGCAAAGATGATAATTCTCTGTCTGTACTGCAAAGACAGCAACACATCTCTAGAAGTGCTGTGCATATGGACATCACCCCAGAAAAAAGCAGCAGGAGTCTGCAGCCATGACAATGTGCCTTAGTGAAATGAAAGAATCCAATGTTAGGGGGAGGAGGAACGGTGCCTGTAACACTGTGTACTCTGTGAGAAAACATGTGTAGAGTGAGGTTGCAAAAGTGCAGTGTCAGATGTTGTACAAATGTGAGAGATCAGTAAGGGGCAGTTTCTCCCTTCAGAACAGGTGGCCTGCAGAGCCCAGACCATTTTCAGAGCAAAGCTTTGCCTTCACACATGCTGTTTCACTTGGTGTGCCTCATGGACAGGAGACACAGTCCACATCTCATCTTCTCTCCACTGTATGCCTCTTTTCCCACTTCTCCCAAGGGCAAAGAAGCAGAGAAAGGGACAAGGTATGTTACTCATCCCCACAGCCTGAGAGTGCATTTGTGGCTTGCTTTTGTGTGAGAAATGGTACGTGGAGTTAACCACCTGCACTCTCCCTCATACCTGTTGCTCAAGTAAGCCTTTGATGAAGGTCTCAGAAGTTTTCAATATTAAGTCTAGGTTTTCTTTCCTTGGATATATGCAAAATTGCATGGACAAGATCTTAAGCTTGTAAATTAATGCTTTCATATTAAGAAAGTTCTGTCCATGGTGTCATCTTCCTTGTGACAACAGAAAGTCTCAGAAAGTCCCAGAATTAAAATGAGTTGTTAAAGTTGCTCATGTGCCTAATTAGCATGTTGTTGATAGAGTGAATTCCACCTTATTTTCTGTTTATGGGCATCATACATGTTCAGAGAGTTGAAGCCTCTCTCTTCCACTAAACACCTTCACCCTAGTCATCATGCACTGTTTGGTCCTTTACTCTAGCTGAGTGCTACAAATATAGTCTGTGGCAATGCCAGAATTTTGGCATTGCTGTGAATAGACTGTGTCCAAGTGGAGAAATATCAACCGAGTTGAGAAATGTATGGGATTTGTGGTTTTTGTTTGCTGAGGCTTTTTTTTTTGTCTTTCATTCTTTGAAAGAAGCAAATTCTAAGAGGATTGCATAACAGAAGTACCCACTTCAAAACAAAAGCTGCTTGGCGCAGTATCTTCTGCTAACATTCTGCCTCAGCTGTGCCATTCAATGCATTTCACAAGGGATTTTGTGTTGCTGTCAAAGAGAAGCTGCACAGATTTACTTGATTTGAAACAGGGATGCCTGGCAAGTTGTTATGGGCAATCTGGATGAATATGTGTTGGCATTTGCCTTATTTTCATTCTCTTCAAGATTCCAAATGATAACCATCTTGAAGGTAATTTGTTTTCATTGCATTAAAAATTCCATTGGAAAGTTGCTTTTTATTGTAACTTGTTAAATGCTTAATTGATATCACGTAATAAAAAGAATCAAAAAACCCCTCTGGTCCCTCTCAGGAGCTCAAGTTAGCTGCAGTGGAGCCAGCTCCGTTGCCATTTCCAAGTTGTTCTGTAGTGATCTAGCAATTCATCAGTGTCAACGACACATGGGAACTCTCATGTTTGTAAAAGCCTGCAAGGGATCCATGTCCTACATTTCAACAAAAATCACAAAATCACATTTCAAGGTGGTCAAGGTTAGGGAAACATCAGGCACATAATTGCTAGCCCCTTTCTGAAGTGGATGGTAAAACATGGAGAAACAGGCAGAAGCGAGAGGTCAGCAGCTGCAACAGAAAGGTGAATGCTCTTTTGAAGGACCTAGAAAATTGGAAGTGAAACATAATTGTCAGGATGCCAGAAGCATTTGGCTTGTGCAGGGGGAGGAGTGGTATGAGAGCCTAAACAGGCAAACATGTTGGTACATACATGTCACAGAAATCACAGCAGAGAGGTCACGGAGGGACCAGTGGAGATCATCTGTGGTTCATTGCTTTACCTTCACTGGCCTGCGCCAGGACACAGGCTTCTCTTCACTCTCTCTCTCCATGATCCCACCTAATTCTTTATCTTCAGAGAAGCTGCAACAAGGCCACAGCTGTGTGAGCTTGAGTCTGTCTCACGCCTCACCATCTATGTGTAAGAACAGACAAAATCTAGCCTGTGAAGGACTGTATCATAAAGTGTGAGATTCTTTGCTGCCATGTATTATATTTGATGGATAATTCCCTTGGTGGACGAGGCAGCATGAGGGCAAACACACATATCCAATCTGTTCAGTATTCTCATTTAGAATTATGATATGCTATGGTAGGTGGTCTGATATTTATATACGCCAAAGCCTCTAAGATGTTTTCTACAATTCTTCTTGTTTCTTACTTCGCAGGAGATAGTTTACATTGTCTCAGGCTGAGCAGGCAGCTTTGGGTAAAATTGCTATGCTGTTTTCTAACTTACTGGTAAAATTGGATTGGTGTTCCAGGGGAAAGGTTAAAGGAACCTGGCTCAAGGATGAGAAGTTTTGACCATTTAGAAAAGATCTGGGACAGCACTTGCCAACTTGGAGTTATTTTCTGTATTGCCATGTTCTTAATACTTAAAAGCATGTTAGAAATGTCATTTGGTAGCAAAGCTACTCATGTTGTCTTCTTTCAGGACATAACCCAAAGAATGTACACAATATCAGTACTTTCATATTCAAAGTAAAGATAATAATGAGGAAATTCTTCCTTCTAATCCATCAATGTAATCTGTTCACTGAGATTGCACTGATTTCTTGACTGAAATTTTAGTTGGCAATTTGCTGATTAGCTCACTGGAACATTGAATCTTCCTAATTTATCTATTGCTTCCATCATGTTGCAAAAGTGAAAATACTGAGAATGTGCTAAACGTTACAGTGCTAAGATGTATTTTAAATGTTTATCAATTGATTAAGTAGAATAGTTTCTAGTGTATTCTATCTAAATCAATGTCATAGAGTTAAAATAGCAAACAGTTGCATTGTGAAAAATTATGTTCAGATCAACTTCATAAGGAATGGCTTTGTGTGATCTTGGTATCCACTGATATTAATTGCAATCTTCCTGAAATTCTGAAGTCCTTTTATTTATCGAAATCCTGTTTTCTATGTGTAGCAGTTTGTATTTCTGTGTTTTGCATGTTCTTCAAGAGGGTGCATGTGTCATGTACTCCTCTTGCTCAGGATTTTTACTTGTGATGGTTGCTGAAGACAAATATATCCCTGAAGATGTCAGGCCTCATGGTATGGGATGGGGCCACTCATAAAGCTAAGCTTATAGTGCTGCCTAGCAAGAAACTGCTGTAAAAATGCAATTTTCTCCTTGTGTTTGAGGAATATAACACTGTAATAATGTCATCTGCTTGTCATTGGGTGTTTTGCAAAATACTTCTTATAATTTTAATATGGTTCTTATACTAATACAAGTGCTTAGGCTTATTCTAACACATATATTAATAGCAAAATCTTAGAAACTCATGAGTGGCACATTTACTTGAATCTGGCATCATTGGTTACAAAGGGTCAAAAATGTCCATAGTCTAGGGATGCTGTCTTGTACACATGTTTCAGAATAAATTACTGAAGGTGTTTTTTTTTTCCTTCCAAAGTTGTCTTCTGATCTGAAAATCTCAGTTAATAAAATGCAATGTTATGAAATCTACCTAATTCCCACCAGGAGTTGCATGATGCTGTTTTCTTTTTAACTGACTAATTATTATTATTGTAGACATGTTATTTACTCCAAAGAGGTTTGGGGATAATTGATTAGGTTGCACCATGTCATGAAAGAACAGATGGCAGGCTAGTCTGTCAGTTCATCCATAGCCTATAAGAATGCTAAGAAAATTAAAATTGAGGGGGGGCGGGAAGGGAAGAAAAAAACAAGAAGAAAGAAAAAAGGAGGGAGTGAACTAAGCTGTGCTTGCAACACAAAAAACTTCTTGTTGTGGGTGGTCCTTTGGGAAGGTAATCGGAGATCTGCAATATGTCCACTACAATCAACAAAAGGGTACAATACTTCTCTGCAGGGAATTGGGTAGGGAAGAATTTGTTTAAATAAAATTGCAGGGTTGTAAGAATGTTAAACTAATTCTCTAATGTTCTGTGCATTGTCTGGGGAATTTTGGCTTTGCATCATTTGCTGTACTGAAGTACTGAAAAAATATTCTATTAGAAGTGTTTTGGAATGTGTTAACATGTACTTTAGCTCTGGAAACCCTGACTGTGTTTAATGACAACTAAAAATGCCTTTAGAAAAGCTACAGTCTCTTGTGTGCTCTCCCTGAAACCTCTCCCAAATTCTGAGTAGAATTCTTTGTCTTTATCTTGCAAAGGGAGTTCAGTTTACTGTTATTCTGGTTGGTCAGCACCTGCATTTTAGAGTGTGTCCATGTTAATTATTGGTGATAAAATACCATGGATAAAAAAACCCCCATATATGTGGGTTACTTGCATATGTTAAGTCTTGAACTGATCTCTCTTCAGCATTTGCATATATGTGTGTGAAAATGGGGGAGAATGTAAGAAAATGACAGGCAGAGAAATACTCCCTGTCCTTCCCAGAGTGCACAAAACCACCAATTATACCTCCAAAATCCAAAGATCCTGAAAGAAGAGGTCCAGAAGAAAGTAAGTAATTTCCATGAAAGCGTTACTCTTTCTAGACCTGCTTCTCCTCTATGTATCAGGTGGTATTTTTCTTTGCAAAGTATCATTAAGTATCAGCAAATTGAAAAGGCAAGACCTCAGCCTCACTCTCCCTGCGAGGTGGAAAACGGGGAGCATCTCACACCCAGGCAACAGTCTCTGATGAGATGGCTCCCAGCAGGACTCCCTTCTCCCCCAGTTTATCCCATTTTCTTCCCCTCAGCATCCTATCAGTCTGGAAAAGATCTGCTATGCTGCTCCCACAGAGCAGCAGGGAGGAAGACTTACCTCAATATCCTCTTTCTCTTGTCTCTAAGTAATCCTGTGTGAAGAAAGGAGAAATTTGCATTATTACAGGAGTTTCTTGCCAGGCAGCATGACAAGCTTAGATATATGAGAACCCCCATCCCGTACCATGAGCCCAGTTTTTTAGGTGCTGGACAAATAAGTTGCTTGCTCCTAAAATCTTACAGTCCCAGAAGGGAAGGAGGTCACAGGGATTTGTCACTAAGCACAGACAGGGACATGATTAAACCTTGTCAATCTCAGCGTTTCAGTTTGTTTTGCAGTGTATTATCCCTCAGCCCAATGACCTTCCCTCCCTCAAATGTATAATTGTGCTTTCAATTAAGTAATTCCAGTAGAAACAACCTATATTTTACTTCCATGACTAACTGCAACGTTTATAACTGAGCGCTGGAAAGGTTCTGCTTCTTATTTTTCCATGCATGTTGGGCTTTTCACACATCTGGAACAGCTGTTATCCCAGCAAAAGGCTTTTCTGCTGTCTGCATGCCTTCCCCAGCGCTGAGCAGCTCCAAAAAGATCTATCCTCTTCACCTTCACATGCCTTCTCTGTATAAAGAAAGAAAATAACCAGAATCTGCTTACTGCACAAGTGTTTGAGGCCTTATCTTTATCAAAAATTGTCAGTGAGGATTAGTTCTCATTGGATTGCGAGTCAAGGATTAATTACACTGACCACAGATGGGCACGGTGGAAAGAATGTCGGTAAACTCCCCACACAGCTCCCAGAAAGTACTTTAATTATGGCCTGCATAAATTTCTATTCCAGTTTTCGGACTCCCTTAAGCAGAGACTACCAACTGTCCTAAATTGCTTGGTGGTTTGTTGAGGTGGAAATGTATCCTCTGTGGACTAAACTCATTACTGGGAGGTTTATTAGCAAGAAGGTAGACTAAGTCCATTAATAAATGAGGAGTGAGGCAAAATCAATTATGATTTTAATATGACTGAACCACTAAGCTGCTTTTTTTTTTTTTAATCTATCGTTTAAAGGGAAATAAAACAGTATGGGCAATTAAGAAGCAATGAAGATCATAGCTGGTGTGGTTATTGATAAATGCAGGTAAGCAAATACCTGGAAAAATTAAATGCACATAGTTACCTCACCTTAAGGAAATCTGTGAACATACTGAACCACTAAGAGGTAGTTTTGAAAGCCAGACCACTGGTCTCTGCAATAAAATAGAGTATGCTTATGGTAAAATGCAAAGGGAGTGAGTGTGGGGAAAGAGAAATACGGTCATTTAGCATCTAGCAAATTTAATTTGCCTGTCCAGTAAAATGATGGACCTATAAGGAGAGAAAATCTGAAAACTAGTAGCAGAGAATACTATATAAATAGGAAGTACCTATTTCAAACTGTGTCACAACAACTTTTGTAGTGTGGCTGCTCTCAGCTGTACGGCAGAAAGAGCAGATGAAAGGAAGAGGACAGAGTTCATATTTCTGAAAGTTAAGAAAACATTAGGATATGTGCTTCACAAAATTGCCTTTGGAAAACAATGTCAAGTGGTAGGGATGGGAATATTGTTACATGGGCTGAAAGTGGTTAAAAGTTTCTAAAGTGAAAGTAGGAATGAATGACAAAAGGTTTTTGGCACGGGGAGTTCGAGTTTTTGTGGGAATTGTCACATGGCCTACTTTTCTAGAGCATCTCTTTTAACAGTCTGGAAGATTGAATAAATGATATTTGAAACACACATATTCCCAGTACCAAGCAGATAACTACAATTAAATCTGTTCTATCTATGCTGTGGTTGGATTTCTGGGCTGGTTTGGACAAGAAACTTGATTAAAGTGAGGCTTTTATCCATTGTTCCCAGATACCAAGGAGAAGGCTCCAATTATATTCACTCAGTAGGGGTCAGTCTTGGAAAATTTTGCAAGTCTTGAAGAATAGTAATGTAGGGAAATTTTTTGCTGATTTCAGGAAAACCATTTTCAATAAATCTTGAAAAGGTAATGTGTCTTTAATTTTCATCACTTCCTGTTGCTTTATCAGAAGGTCTTATTGAATTTAGGGTAAGATTTTTCCTTTTAGGTCTTTGAAATAATGAATTTTGGATTGCTGACATTCTTGATGGGTTTATAAGGAAATATGAACAGCTGTAATTAATAGAATGACATGCTATAATAATTTTCTCTACCTAAATATTAGAAGAACATTTTCTTTGTCCTGGTTGAATGGTTTAGTTACACTGGCTGAAATGTTTATGTTCTTACTGCAGTCTTTTGCAAAATATTTAGTTTAAAAGATTACTTCCTGGAGCAATTTCTTTTTACCTGGTAGCATGAAAACTTCCTAAATGTATATGTAACATTTATGGCTAAACAGAATCTATGAAAAAAGTTCTGTTACTGGTTTAGCAATAAGGGCCAAATTCTTCTGGCTTGAGTTTTGTAATCTCAGTATTTTCACATGACAGGACTTTTTACAGCAATCAGCTGATTGCTCTTCATGACCATAAACTTAGTTCTCTATGGAGAAATCAAAACATCTGTGAGTTTTATGCTGAATTCTGCCATCAACCAACTGGATTCTGAAAAACACAAAACTGAATTAATTTCTATGATAAGAAGCTTCTCTGAATACCAAGTTAAAACCAGTGGGGATCTGTCCCTGAAAGTGTTGAAATAAACTAACAATAAATCAAAAGCCATGCAAAGCAAAACTGGAAAATTTTATCAAGCTTTTAAAAAAATGTATTGGTGTCAACAGTCTTGGAGATGATGACTGAAAAGGAGCATTTTAATAAAACAGGTCTGAATAGGCCAAACCTCTTGAAAGCCTGTGAGTTCAAAATGTGGTTTACAGCTATTCACATCTTTTTGAGATTTCAATGCAAACATCCATTCCAGAAAAAAGATCCTCAAGCACAGTTACACCAAGTGGCTGTCACTCAAGGAAAATAGTGGAATGCAGTGAAGTCACATTTCATTCTCTGATCAAAGTTCATGAATCAGGTGCCTCAACACAGCACCCAGAGTGCAAATATGCAAATATGGAATGACCTCTAATTTTGATCTCCATCTTTTAAAATGATGTCTGCCATTTTTAGATAGGCTTTGGTGTATCATATACTTTTTTCACTTGTACTGTTTTCTTTGATGTAATCTCTCCTCATCCATTGAAACTTCCATCTTTTGACTTATTTCTGAGTTAATTTTAATCACCTTTAGAAATGACACATGACATAAACTTGACCACTCCCATTGCTGTGTACTACCAGCAGGATAATAAAATAGAATTACAGAATCACAGAATAGTTTGGGCTGGAAGGCACCTTTAAATGTCATCCAGTCCAACTTCCCTGCAATAAGCAGGGACATCCTCAACTAGACCAGCTTGCTCAGAGCCCTTGAATATTTCCAGGGATGTGGCATCCACGTCTTCTCTGGGCAACATGTTCCAGTGTTTTACCACTCCCACTGTAAAAAAAAATTTCTTTATGTCTAATCTAAACCAACCTTCCTTTAGTTTTAAACCATTTTCCTTGTTCTATCACAACATATCCTACTAAAAGGTTTGTCATCATCTTTCTTATAGGTACCTAACTGGAAAGTTGCTCTGAGGTCTCCCTGGAGCCTTCTCTTCTGCAGGCTGAACAGTCCCAACTCTCTCTCTGTGTTCATAGGAGAGGCACCTCAGCCCTCTGATTATCTTTGTGGCCTCCTCTGGACTCACTCCAACAGGTCCATGGACTCAGGACATCAGGTGGGTTTCATGATGATGAGGTGACTGCTTGCTTTCCAGCCTGAGGCTGCTGTCCTCCTGCTGGAGGCATTTCCAGGCCCCAGCATCATTTCCCAGTCTAGTATTTTCATACCAGCCCACCACTGTCTATCAGTTCAAAGTGACTGCTGGTGGTGTGAGCTGGTACATGGGCTCCTGTTTCGTATCTTATTTAAAGAAGTTTCCATGTAGCTTCCACAGAGATGTGACATTGCAGCAGGGAAAAGGGATTGGAATCTTGATAAAGTAGAACTCCACAACCAAACATGCTCGTGTTTGCTTCTCAGATGAAGTGTAGAAATATGACTAACTATATCATTAAACAAACAAAGCAAACACCATTTTCACCTGAAAGCTCAGTACTTGTTTTTTACTTTTGTGTGGGTTTTTATTTTGCTTTTTTGGGTTTTTTTGGTTGTTTTGTTTTGGTTTGGTTTGGTTTAGTTTGGTTTTGGGGGGGGCTTTTTTTTTTTTCCTTTTGTTTTGTTTTGGGGTTTTTTTTTGTCTTTTTTTGTTTGTTTTTCTGGGGGTTTTTTGTTTCTTTTTTGTTTGGGTTTTTTTTTCCTGAAATTAAGTACATTTGAAAGCTTGTTTGTGTTCTTTGTCTCTTGACAGTTGACTGTGGTGTTGGCTTTACAGGCAAATGATTATGCCGCTAATTTTTTGATCACCATCAGGATTTATCACCAGTGTTGCTCCTGCACTCTTGTCATGGTTTAATCCCTGCCAACAACCAAGTCCCACATTTGCAACCCAGTCACACATTTACTCCCACACCAGTGGGATCAGAGAGAGAATTGGAAGAGTAAAACTTGTGGGTTGATATAAAGACTGTTTAACAGGAAAAGCAAAAGCCATGGACACAGAGAAAGCAAAGCAAGGAATTCATTCACTGCTTCCCATGGACAGCCATCTCCAGGAGAGCAGGGCTCCTTCACAAGTGAAATGTACTTGGGAATACAAATGCCATCACTCCAAACATTCCTTCTTCCTTCTTCTCCTCATCTTTACATACTGAGCATGATGCAGTATGGTCTGGAATATCCCTTTGGTCAGCTGGGGTCACCTGTCCTGGCTCTGTCTCCTCCCACCTTCCCGTGCACCCCCAAATCCCTTGCCAGTGTGGCAGTGCAAAAAAGCAGAAAAGGCCTTGTCTCTGTGCAAGCCCTGCTCAGCAATGACAAAAATATCTCTATATTACCAACCCTGTGTTCAGCACAAATCCAGAACATATTCCCATATTGGTCAGTGTGAAGAAAATAACTCTACTCCAGCCAACATCAGCACAACTCTGTACCAATTTGCCCTGAAATTGGTTTGTGGTTTAGGGTAATTTGTTAAAGAGAGAGTGGACACTGATCCCACAGGATGGAATGTATTAGAGCTTCCTGGTTTGCAGATAAAGTGTTTATATATTTACACTTTGGGTGTTCCCCTTAGCCCTTTATTTAAATTTTACCTCTTTTTCTTTCAGTAGATGAGAATTTTGGGCTGCTGTGAGAGCTATGACACAAGAAGTATTCAGCCTGATTGTTACCATACTGTGAAAAAATACCTTATATATATATATATATATATATATATATATATATATATATTTATACAGCCCATAATGTGCATATATGAATACATATATGTACATATATATGCATATATACATATATGAGACAACCCTGTAATTTTTATGAAAAGTAAAGCATATGTTTGGCTAAAAGAAATGCACGTCCTAAGACACAGTAATACTAGGAGCTACATGAAATCTGGTTGGATGAGAAAGGAGAAGTAACATGTGCAGTGTTTTAACCAGTTGCCTTTGCAAAGGCACATGCCCAGCTCAGGTGTATAATGAATATGTTAGAAAACTGATCTGTGCATTTATTTTGGAAATATTTGCATGTGCAATCACTTCAACACTCAGCTTTCTGCTTTGCCTCTGCAAATGAGATGACAGAGATTTCACGTCTCGTGCTGTCTAGACATCTTCTGAAATTAAATCTTAAAACTGGTAAATATCTTTCCTGAATTAAGGGTCTTTGACAACCCATTAACTTCTGTATTTATTTTTAATAGAGTGATTGTCTCTTCTCTTGTTTGGCCACACACACACACACACACACAAAGCCTGCCCCCCCCACCCCCCCCCCCCATTCTGTTCAACTAAATGTATTCTAGAAACTTTGTAGAGGTAAAATATAAATTAGTATTATTCAGACTGACAGGTTATTTTAGACAATACTGTCCTATAATTCAAGATTTGCAGATGCTACCTAGAATGTCAGAATAGCCTCTGCAATCAAAACCTTGATGATTCACGATCTCCGTGTCTTTTAGAGACACTTTGTAACACAGGGCTGGGCTGGGAGTTTAAGTTTAGAAGGAGCACTGTTAATCTCAGGATAATTCTTTATTTATATCCTTTCTTTTACAGAGGTTTTCTACTTGGGTGATTAAAGCATCAAAACCTGCTCTGAGGCTAGCTCTATTTCAGGGCTCTAAAGGAACTCACCACTGAATGAAAATCATTTCAGGAACAATTAGAGAGAGGGTCCGCATAAATTCTTCCTGTATCCAGGGCATTAGCATCACCCTAGTGTCTCTTGCTTACAGTACGTTGTGACAAAGTAAAAGCTATTTCAGCTGTTGTACTGTGATGGCTGTTATTTATGAAACATAAAAGGATACTGAAATACAAAAGGGTTTGAAAAGACCAGGGTAAGATCAGATAAAAAAAAATGAGAAAGAAACAGGCATCTTGGGATGGTAACAACCCTGCCATGTACTGACAGGGAGGTTGTATATTTTTAGAATATACTGAAAGGAATGGTGCTTTTACTTAGGTTTTTATGGTTTACCATGAGATGCAATTTTCTGGCCTTATATGCAGTTGTAACAAAAGTCAGAGAGATTTTATGATAGCTGCCAGAGTTCATAAATGATGGCATACACTAAAATATTTATAGAACTGTAAAATCTTGATTTCTCTCTGGTTTAGCAGATGGGGTCCTAAAACTGGTTCCCAGATTGTCACATTTCTTTACCCTTTGATGACAATGAAGCCTGTTATCACTTTTTTCCCCCCCTCTGGAAAGCAAGTTCACTAGTGTAATCAAGTTCATCCTTCTATCCAATTATACACAACAGGATCTCATGAATTAAGATGTGTCAGCCATATAAGATTTGTAATTATTCAAGGCAAAGGGCCTATTGTTAGACACCAGGATCTGAGGAGCCTTGCCATGTCTCTTACCAATGACCATTGACTCATGTCAGTATAATTGCTGGTGCAAATCTGCTTCCTGGTGATTAGGCTGCATCCTCACAGCACAGATAAATGCTACTTACACACCAGAAGTGGTGAACTTAGGTGCCTGTTTGGTGCAAAGCAGCAATATAGCACAGCTATTTGCTTCTCTTCAGGATGCTTTTTTTGTCCTCAGAGAAAATGTCTGTAGCACTGTTAAAATCAGCTGTACTTCAGAAAGAAAAGTGATCATTGGGGTAGCAGAAACAGAACAAATAATCTCTGAAACAGAATTTTTCCATTGCTGATCAGGATTTACTCTGCATTAAAAGACTTTTCATTAAAATTGAAGGTGCTGAAGAGAAAACATCAAGCAATGTCCCTTCTCTATTGTGTATTCATGAGTTTCTAGGCTTTTGCAGGTAATCGATGAATGAACGTGCAATACTGACATATATACACATTTTGTTGCAATAATTGTCTAAATATTTACAAGACAGAACAGCAGAACAGGACCTGAGGTCCCGTCTTTCCAGAAAAACTGGAAACATCTTCACTGCTGAACTTAGTGCATCAGGCAAAATATAAATTAGCAAAACAGGGGATCAAGAAGGGAGGATCAAGATAAGTAAAATTGGTATGATATACATTTTTTTAAAGCCCATTTCAATATAGTGTCATTTCTCCATATTTAAATAAAAGCAAAAATCTGAACACCAAAACAATTATGAATCTAAATGCACTTTGTTTTTGGCATATTATTAGTAGTACCTATTGGCATTATGCCTATAGAGGTGGGAGACATAACAACCAGGCACACACACCTGAATGCCGTGTGAGAATTGTAGCAAGTCTGAATACCAGAGTTCAGAGTTTGGTCTTCTAAAAGATCCTGTGCAAAAAGCACAGCTTCACCAACAGAAGCAAATCCATTTGTAATGGCTGAGAATGTGGACGAGGTAATGGGTGGGATCATTCTGGGATTTTGAATGATTTGTTTTGCTTTGTTTTGTTTTTTTGAAACAGAAAAAGCTTTATTTTTTAGCTTACAGTTCCTATCTGCCTGACTCCCCACCTTTTGGGTTTTCTTTTCCTTTCTCTGTTTCTATCAGAACAGAACAAATAAATGATAAATAAAAAGAAAGCAGGGAAAACACAGAAGTTAGAGACATATCTCTTATTCAGATTCTGTAGACAGAGCTTTTATGCAAACTGCAGTGATTAGTATTTTCATTTATGTAGGAAATGTTTATTTCTTCAATAAAGTGACTCTCACTTCCAAAAACGCAGTATTTTTTTTTCTCTCTCCCTCTCTCCTTCTCTCTTTTTATGTGTCTCCAAGCACATTTTTGTCTGAGTGTATCCCACGATTTTTCAAAATAGATAGAATAACAACAATAAATAGCAATGTCTCTTTAATGGCATTTATGAGAATTACCTTATTGAGTATTTACAAGGTTTGGTCTATTTGTGTGGATATGAGAATTACTTTAAACAGATGGCCTTATCTAGACATTGTTTTGCTTTAACTTCTGCATATGTTACCTCACCAGCTTGATTCCAAGTCAGACATTAAGTATTGAGGCATAAGGTATTGAAAAATGAGCTGGAAAATCATTGATGGCTGCATGGTCAATGGTAACCTATCTTTGATATGCTGGTGAGTTTGGTTTAGGTAGGAAAACCTGAGGCTCCTAATTTCATTTCCATTTTTCTGTTGTCCTTTGGAGGTAGAAGTGTAACATAAGATGATGGGCAGCATTAGATCTGTTGCACAGAATGTGTGCAGTTGTGTCTCTCTTACTAAGGAGACGTATGACCACACGAGAACAAAAAATGTCTGACCATTGGCTCTAAATCTGCTTGTTAGAGCCTTCAAACATCTGCCAAATGGCACTGATGGTTTTGTTTTCTTGGTTTTTTTCCTATTACAAAAGAGTGTGAAGTCTGGATTAGAGCTGTGGTGTTGTAAGTACAGAATACCACTTTATCCAGTGGTGGATATGCAGACACACTTGTCATCAACAGTAGAACTGCAGGAAAATTAGGAAATGCGTTTTCCTTTGAGAAAAGGTGAGTTGAGATTGGTTCTAGTCAGCCAGGTTTCTGTGATGTGGTAAGAGTGAAGATACATACAACTAGCTTCCATTTCTTCAGCTGTGCTTAATTAATTCTTGGGCATAGACTCTGAGGTCATGAACATGTGTAACTGGCATACCTTTTTTATCAGTTATGTTCAGTTTGGGCATATGAACCTGCAAACCCCAAGATGTATAGTTTCTCTGCCTTTAGCAGGCTCTCAAAAGAACCAAAACCAGCTCTTTTTTTTATTGCTTGGCTGCATCTCTAGTGAACAACAAAGTAACTTCAGTAGAACTCTTTATTTTTTCCCCCAAAATGCATTCTTCCTGCATCCTAGCTGCTTGCCTGAAGTTAAGTTGGTTGAACTTAATTTCTAGATTAAACAAGCTGTTTGGTTTCCCTGAAGAGAAAGCCAGCACTACCAGATGATGGCTTGTCCCATCCTGAAATGCATTCTATATAATTTGCTTAGATTATTTGATGGGAATTCAAGTAATTTATGTCAAATAAGAAGAATATTTTTAGATCTGAGATGTATTGGTAAGTCTAAGATTTAACTTCTTGAAATATGATATGATCCTTTTATCATTCTGGATACCCTGATTGCTGTGCCATTTACTGTGTGGTGTTGTTCACTTGAGGCATTAGAATAAATGGTGCTACATATAACAGCTACTGTGGCACTATTATCACTGTAAAAATAGACTGTGATATTTTGCTTTGTTTCCTTTTTGCCTTGCTTTTTTTGGCCTTTAGTGATTTTCTTCACAGTAAGACACTGATTGATCATGAAATGCTATACAATAATTCTATATAATAATACTGTATAATGTAGAAGAATTAAGTATATAAGAATAAAGTAGCATATAATATACACTATTCTGTGTATATCATTATGGAAAATTTGTTACCAAGTATAATACCTGCTATCACAGCTTTTCTTTGACATGGTTTTGATAAAAATCTTATGATTTTTGTACAATTTTTAATATTGATCTGGAACATAACTACCTGCAGCCATGCACACACCCAAAATTTCTGAAGTTTCTGAATCTTTCACAATTATAGAGCTATATACATGAAAAAAAATACTGGAACCTAAAAAAATCTGCAAAAATACCTGTCATTCACATATAGGTTAAACCTGAAAGAAGTACTTTTAACATAATCAGACTAATGCTATGGTACTGATTTGGAATGCAGTGTGCTATTTCACAGGTGGTACATATAGGTATATTTTTCAAACCTAGGACTAGATGTCTTGGAACAAAATTTTGTGTCACATGATTTTTCATACATTTCTGCTCTGAGGTGTGAAATCAGCCGCTGGTGCACAGTGTGACAAAAATGCTTTTCAGCTTCAGCAGTACAACTAGAACAGATAGTGTGATGAAATGTACTAGATTATGTGTGTTTGGGTGGTGGTTTAATCAAAAAGTACAGGTGCAGAGCATAGGGAATTTTGAGAGAAAAACAGTATTATGAAATGTCATTGTATATCTTGATAGGAATTGTTAGCATCATGTAACTGTCATGTAAGAAAAGCAGTCTGTCAGTCTCCCAAAAACTCCTCAAACATTTGTAAAATTGCTTTACATAATTTATTGTGGTCAATATGGCATGGAAAATTAAACAAAGTGATCTTGCTGGAAGCTAATGAAAAAGTATTAATTGACTAGTGGGCATTTCATCTCATTGGTGCAACTTAGGTTGTTACTCTTACTGTGTGCTAGAATTACCATGTTCTTTTCATAACATATTTGTAGGTGGTGAGATACTAAACATGATAGTAGTCTTGTCGTAAATAAAAATTTGAGAGAAAGAACCACACAAAACCCTGCAAAGTCAGTCACAGGCTTCACAGTTACAGTCAAAAAGTGACTAGATTTGGTGGGCAAAACCTTGGTCCCAGTGAAAGTTTTAACATTGACTTCAACTGAGATTAAATGCACAGAGAATGCATTCAGCCAGTGACTTCAGAGGTATACACAACTCCACACAGGAGGGGAAAATAATTGCCCAGATATGCTCACCATGTAATTGATTAAATAATGTCTCTGGACACTTTATTTTTAACATGACTAGAGGTGAAGTAATTACATTTCAACCAGCCATGAGGTGAAACACTCATGCTCAGTCTAACAGGAAGCAAGTTTCCTAGACAGAAGCAACTGATTATTCCAGCCATGTTTATATAGTTCAGCAAATTTGTTCTTTTGCTGGAAGTACAGTCCTTTCTTTGCCAATATTTTCCATCCATCCCTGGGAACAGTGCATGGCTGGTAAATCAACACAATTATTATTCTATTCCATAGGACATACAGTGATTTACATTTATATGCCAACATTTTCTTCCTTGTTGCCCCAGCAAGAGCTGGGAAATGATTTATAAGGATGCAGAAGTGCTGGCACAGATGTTATTCAGCCCCAGCATGTCTGCAGCTCACAGCATGGCAGACTATTCTGGAAGTGTTGATGCACAGGTAGGGCAGGAGGCAGCCTGTGTGCCAGCAGTGCCCTCCCAGCTCCAGTGTGGGGCAAACCCTGGCCCTGCCGCTGGCAAACGTATTTGGCATCCATCTTCCTAACAGGTCACTCCGGCATGCTGCACTCAGGGAGGAGAATTGCTTGGTTCCTGCAATTAGTTGCTTCTGTTGAATTTCTAATGGACCTGTGGGCCATAAAAACCTTCCTGTTTTGGAACAGTTGGCAGTTCCATTTCACGTGTTTACTTCTTTTTCCCCTCTCTTCCCTAGCCACCACCCCCATAGAGGAGGCTTGGAGGCTGAGTGTGTACGCAGAATAAAAATGTACTTTTGCTATGGAAACTTCCTCCTCCTTCAGAAAGCTTGGCATGATTGGGAAGTTTTGTTTTTGCTTGTACGTATTATCAGAGCAAATGAAGATTATCAAGTCATTAAAATCCAGATTTCAAATATTAGCATTCAGGCAAAAATAAGCCATTGGAAAGCCAGATTGTGAGCACTGTATTTCCTCTAAAAATTCCACTTAAGTAGCTTAAAGACATTTCATATTTCATGATGTAGGAGTCTTCCTAGTCTAACTGCTGCAGTACTGACCCAAATACCTCCTTTTTCTAAGCACTGCCATTCGTGAGGCTGAGAAGGGCTAGGAGTTGGGGACAAATATGAATCCTGCTACTTTTCCACACTGCTCAGCTTGGTGCCACCTGCAAATCTGCAGAGGGAGCACTTGATTCCTTCATCTACATCATTAATGAAGATATGAAATAACACTGGCCCCAGTATGGAACCCTGAGGAACACCACTTGTCACTGAAGTCCTTTGGGACTCTGAGGCATTGACTCTACCCTCTGGATGTGACCCTCCAACCACTTTCTTTACCTTCTAAGAGTCCACTCATCAAATCCATCTCTCTCCAGTTTAGAGGGAAGGATGCCATGAGGAACCATGTCACAGGCTTTAGAGAACTCCATGTAAATGATAGCTGTAGCGCTTCCCTTGTCCTGTGATGTAGTCACCCAATGGCAGAAGGCCACAAGGCTGATCAGACCACACTTGCCCTTGGTGAGGCCATGCTGGCTGTCCTGAATCACTTCCCTGTTCTCAATGTGCCTTAACATAGCTTTGTAGGAGGATTTGTTCCATGATCTTCCCAGGCACAGAGGTTAGGCTGACAGGTCGGTAGTTCCTAGTGTCTTCATTTCTAGCCTTTTTAAAAATGGGTACAATGTTTTCCGTTTTCCAGTCACCTGGGATTTCTCTGGAAGTACTGGAATTGTCTCCCAAGGGAGGTGGTAGAGTCACCATCCTTGGATGTGTTTAAAAAAAGACTGGATGTGGCACTGTTTTAGTTGAGATGTTAGGGCATAGGTTGGACTTGATGATCTTGAAGGTCTCTTCCAGCCTAGGGATTCTGTGATCCTGTGAGTCTGTGATTGCCATGACTTTTCAAACATCATGGAAAGTGGCTTGGGAATTATGTCAGTCAGTTCCCACAGGTCTTTGGGATGGATCTCATCAAGTCCCATAGACTAAGGATGTTAGGTGCTCATGAACTTGATCTTCACTTGCAGTGGGAGGGACTTTGCTCCTCCAGCCCCCATCCTGCTGCCCGTCCACTTGAGAGGTGTGGGAAGAGAGGTTGTCACTGAAGACTGAAGAAGAAAGTTGTTGAGTATCTCAGCCTTCTCCTCATCCATTGCTATCAGATTTTCAGCACTGTTTATCAGGTGGGGTACATATTCTTTGGCCTTCCTTTTCTGGTTAACATACCTGTAAAAGCCCTTCCTACTATTCTTTCCACCCCTTGCCAGGTTCAATTCCAACTTTGCCTTGGTCTTCCTCACCCCATCCCTGCACAACTGTATTTAATCTCTATACTCTTCCCAGATCACTTGTCCCAGCTTAAACTGTCTATGCATTTACTTCTTTCCCCGTAATTTGACCAGCAGATCCCTACTCAGCTATGCTGCTGGTCTCTTGCCTTCTTTGCCTGATTTCTTGCCCCTAGGGATTGCCAGCTTTTGCAGTCTATAAAAGACTTCCTTAAAGATCTGCCAGCTCTGTTCTCTTCCTTGTCCCTAAGGGTAGACTTGCAGGGGATTCTGCAGACTATATTCCAGAAGAGCTGGAAGTCTTCTTCCCTAAAATTCAGGAGCCTAACTTTACTCTTTACCTGACAAATATTCCTCAGGAGTGCAAACTCCACCAGTGCACGATCTGTTGGTGTCCAACATATTTGAGTAACATTCTCAGGCACATTATGTAATTCTTGGGGGAGGTCCTGTGCTGGGTCAGGAGCTAGACTTCAATGATTCTTCTGGGTCCCTTCCAAGTCAGCCTGTGATTTTCATCTCAGATTCTATGAACATGTAGCTCCATCCCCCTGCCACGGGCAGGGACACCTTCCACCAAACCAGGTTGCATGAGAACCCATCCAACCTGGCCTTCAACACTTCGAAGAATGGGGCATCCATAACTTCTTTGGGCAACCTCTTCCAGTGTCTAACTACTGAGATTATTACTATTAAGTTGATTAAAAAAAAAAATTCTACATAAGGTGTAAGTCAAGGCAAAACGTTACAATCTTCTCATCAGGAGAATAAATAGACACATAAAACTGAAGCACAAAAGCAAATGTTTTTGAGGAACATTGGTATAAACTTGAGATTAGTCCTCAGTGAGTTTCAAAAAACAAGGGCCTAGATTTTGGGGACATTATTGCTGGAGATGTTGCTGCTTTAATTCAGTGCATCCATTTTAGGCTTGGCAGAGTAGGCTACAAGACTTAAACACTCAGGGTGTAAGCAATTTGGTAGAGGAGCAGTGATGGTGATGATGATGATGAAAACAAAGGGAGAGAATTATACCTTAAGCACGGAAATTATGCTCAAACTTCTGCAATGGCTTTGTGGTTATAACTTAGGGAAGAACTTTGGCCCACATGAGGATGAAATTAAATAATGCAGCAAGGATGGGCTTATATTTGGGGTAAATCCTCTCCCTCTCAACAATGCACAATCCCACCACAGGTGGTAGATTGCACACACTTATATTAGGACTAATATTTTCTTTCTGGTGGCTGGGTATAGTGAGCAAAATAGGCTTTAGTGACTCCCTATAGTAGTAAATAATCTCCTTTGGGTCCTCTAAAATACCCCAACTCCTTCATTCAGCACTGAGAGATCTCCAAACACTTAGTTCATAAACAACCCAAGCATTTTAACGCACTTTCCTCCTTCTCCCAGGGGATGTTCTTGGCTTGTGTTCTCTCCCTTTATTACAGCTTTAATCTTACGATGTGAACTGGGACTTGTTTACATTTTTATTTTTAAAGGGTGTTTTTGTGTACGTGTATGTGTGAATGCATGCACTAAAGATCTAAAATGACAGATGCCTTTTTGTAGGACTGAAATGACATATCTAGGTTTTACTGCTCTCTTCCCTGTATTTGCATTTTTAATTACTTGCATCATATTTTATTAGTGTGTTACCTGATGAAGAATTCCAACTAATTAATTTCACCTGGAATTATATGTAGGTATATACAAAAATTATTCTCGGCCATGTGTGGAGACCAGCTGTGTATTAAGAATATCTGATCCCCATCTGAAAGATTAAAGAAAAAAAGTAATCAAGAGCAAACAGCTGATTGTAAAAGCTAGTCCCTTCTTTTTCTCAAGCCCTAAAGATATTATTATTGGCAGATATCCTTTATTACTCACCCTATATACTACACATTAACTCAGAAATTTGTTCTAACTGAACATCATTCAGTCAGATGACTTTCTCTTCAACCATTTCAGCCTTAATTTGTAGTAAAGCTAATGTTGTTCCACCCATATGCAAAGACTCATTTATTTCCATTCCAACATTACTCACAGAGGTATAACTTCGCTTTGACCAGTTTTTATTTTTTTCCACTCTAATTTTCTTTTCCTAGGTGGAACTAGAAAAGGGAAGAAAATCATTAGAAATTTAGACATTTCATGAAAAACTACCTGTAAAGGAAGAGGAAAGAAGAAAAGAGAATATGAAATATGACCTGATCCTGCAACACAGCTGAACATACACTCACACACGTGCACATGCACACTCTCTCTCCATGGATATTTCTGGTTTGATTCTTTGTCTGTACTGACAACAGATGGTGTTTTAATAAAGTCCAGTAGGAATATTACTGTGAGTAAACAATCCAACGCATGCCAATTTCATAATTGCTGGGTACTGATACAGCCTCTTACCTGATGAATCCAAATTGGGAGGAAACCAACTGTGCACACACCTACTGGCAGCAGCCAAATCCACAGCTGTGGTATGCTCCAGCATTGAGCTTCACCACGGAAGGTAAATTGCAGCTCCAATCATCTTTCTTGGCACCGGGCTTGGGGAACAGCTGCCATCTGGCTTGTCATCAAAGTATGGTCACCGAGTTTCTGGGAGATGAAATAGCTTGCTTTTTTACCTTGACATGCACAAAGATTGCAATCTGCATCTTTACAGGTATCTCTTAAAATAACATTCTTGGCTTCTTAAGCCAAAGATTTACCAAGTGGGATTTTCTTCTTTAAGTGATTCCCACGCCTATAGGGACTTGAAGTCTAAACCTGTTATATGCTAATTAAAGATTCACACCCACATGACTTGTCAAAGAGATAAATCTTGCTCATTTGTTTTCATCATTAACAGGGAAAAAAATGTAAGTAATACCATGCCTTACATTAGCAGGTTTATGTGGAAACGTTTGTTTTTAATAGAAGTGGAGATGCAGTTAGAAACATTATTCCCACCACTATTGATATAACCCAGTATGGAAATTGCAACTTGGCAGAGAAGAAGAAGGTGAAAGGCAAAAGAGGGAATTCAAATATTCAGGAGCAGCATTCCAGCTAGAAGTAACTGTATAGACAGCACTCAGCAAGTGACTGCTTATTAAGTGTATTACATTATCATTATTTATATATTCAGTCCTTTAAAGATACTCTTCAATTCAATGGCAGATTAAATCACAGAAGAAGGAAATGAGTCCCTTTCTCTATGGCAGTATTTAAATGCTTCATTTCTGTTAGTTTCTAGCAGGCCCTAGCACTTTATAGCTACACATCGGAATAAAAATCTTTATTTCCATCAGTAATCCTTAGTATTGAGAATTTAGTCTTCAAATTCCATGCAAGAGACAAATCTTTTGAAATTTTATTTCAGCTTAGATTGGGACACTGATTGAAATCTCAGCTAAATCCTAAATAAATTTAAATAACTGTTTAAAATATCCAGTAAATGACTTTATAAAATTATTTCTTG
This sequence comes from Sturnus vulgaris, assembly GCF_052056855.1. Lineage (NCBI taxonomy): Eukaryota > Metazoa > Chordata > Aves > Passeriformes > Sturnidae > Sturnus > Sturnus vulgaris. Next base: position 71,093,753 of record NC_142243.1, on the reverse strand, counting down.
TTGATGAGAGTTAAGTATACTTTTTTGCATTATTGCCTTGATATATTGTCTTTCAAGATATTTTTACATCAGTGAATCTGTTTTCAGATGGAAAATTAGTATCACTGGAAAATTTTCAGCTGTGATACTATTCACAGCCCTTTCAGGGATCAATATTTTTGCTCAGTGAAGATTACCAGGCTCTTAGCATGAGAGCAGAACTCCTTTGCTCTGGATTTAGAAATTCTATTGAATTCAGAACTTGTGATTGTGCTTCACTTTTTCCTCAGTAAAGGTTTCTTGCAAGAATTTGAGTAAGACAGGGAGAGAAGGCTGCTCCTCCCACTTAAATGCCTACTTTAGAGTTACAAGGTTCTGCTCCTGTCTGAGAGCTTGCAGTCATGGTTGTCTGTCTAACCAGAGGAAGATCAGTGGATGTGGATACACAAGTAAGAAGTCATGCTGCTGCATCTGAGCCTTTTCCAGGCCACAGAAAGTCTGCAGGGATACAACTTGTGTAGCACACAAGGTTTAAAAAGTGTGCATAGATGTTTTGTGGACCCATTTACTGAAAGACATTCATTCTGAACACCTTTATGATGCTTAGTCCAGCTGTCAGTGCTGGGCTGGGTTAGTTTTGCAAATGCTTTCTATTTCACAGTGTTTTCTCTACAGATAGGCTAAACACTTTTTGCCTTTTTAATTCCCTACTGACATTTTATTTCTAAAAGAAAAAAAAAAAGGAAAAGGCAGGTGAACAGGAGTGGATACATATTAGAGGAATAGCTATTTCATACATGTTAAATAAATGTATAAGGAAGTGTTTTGGCAAGAGCTACTGTGCTGTTCAGTACCTCCAGCAGAACTGAACAAAATCTCTATGGGAAAAAGACTTGGTGGAGCTCCAAGACACGTGTTCATGGTAGCTGCCTGACACAGCAGTCTGCCTGCACAGTGCTGCTGATGGAAAGAAAATGAAGCTGTCGTATGGAAATGCTTAGCAACTTTCTTCTGGAAAAAAAACTGCTCTCAAAAGAAGTTTATGTAGAAGATGAAAAATTGTTCCCTGTGGGTTTCTCTAGCTCTGAGACTGGCAGACCTGGAGATGTTGGAAAGTACTGACCTCTGTCACAGCTTGGCCACAACCATGCCTGGGTGGCATTTCAACACAGGAGCTGCCTGCTGGATTGGAATCTCATCAGCTCATGAAATTTCAGGTTTTTTTGTTGAAGGAAAACACTGCAAAGCTTCCGAAAAAACATAGAGGTTGTGAGATGTGGTGGGTTCAGTTGTGAAGCAAAATTGGGTGCCTGTGACAGAAATGCTCATCCTGTTCCTTTATTCTTTCTGTTCCCAAAAGCTGGGATCAGAAGGATTAGAAATTAAGAATCAGGTCATATCATCTCCAGAAAATATTCCGGTCAGGGTTATGTGTTGCAGTGACCCATTTTTTGAAAGCCCTGAGAACAGGGAGTGGACATGGGAGGGCAGTACGTGCTATACACTGACAAACACTGATTCACAAAAATTGTATTTTCTTTTAATTGAGAGCAGAGGTTGTGAAATCACTTTCTACTCCAGGACCTGGGGCTCTTAACATTGACTTATAGCAGAACAACTTAATTTGGCCCTGAGCCAAAGCAGAAACAATGACAGAATCTGAAAATGGATGGGAGAAGCAGTCATAAATCTAGCACTTAAGTAAGGATTGATCCAGCATAGTGATGAGAGGTGTTTATTTCATCCATCAGCCAACCTTGGGATCACCTGACCTGCAATCCATTCAACCCTGTACAAGAGCTGTTATCCATGCCTTTTCAATATCTGATTAGAGTTTTAAGCTTATACATAGGATGCAATATTCAAAGTAAGTAAGCTTTGCTGGGATATTCTGAAAGAACTCCTTATTGTGTCGGCAGTTCTGTGTTCCTATCTCCTCCTATCTTCATGGAAATTTGTAGCAGATTCCTGGCATCAGTAGCTGCTTGAAAAGGGTTAACATTTTTAACACCAGAAAGTCAGCCTTAGTTTTCCATAAGTCAATCCAATGCTGTCAAATCTGATGACCTTTTTTGTTGGAATGCCATTTACAAGTATGACTAAATTATTCTCCAAAGCTGAATTGATACCTAAAGTAGATATATATTCCTCTAAAAGAAATAGAAGATATATTACCTTACCCTTCAATGCTCTAACCAACACTCGGGCTTCAGAGGGAATGGAGGGTGTGGAGGGTGCCTATTTTCACTATTCTTTAGAGCAACTCTCTGAAAAAAACTTTGCAGCCTGAGGGGTTTTTTTTGTTTTGTTTTGTTGGGTTTTTTTTGTTTGTTTTTGGGGGGTGAGGCATGGGGGGAGATACAAGCATCCTTTTTCTTTTGGTATAGGTCCATTTTCACAGAATCACAATATCATCTAGGTTGGAAAAGGTCTCCAAGAAGATCGAGTCCAACCTTTCACCAACCACCACCTTGTAAACTAGACCACATCACTGGGTGCCTTGTTCAGCTTCGTCTTGAACCCCTCCAAGGACTGCTGACTCCAGCAACTCCCTGGGCAGTCTGTGCCAATGCTTAATCACCCTTTCAGTGAAAAAATTCTTCCTGATGTCCAGTTTGGACTTCTGCAGGCACAGCTTGAAGCCATTTCCTCTTGTCCTGTCATTTCTTACCTGGGAGAAGAGACTGATCTCCACCTGGCTACAGCCTCCTTTCAGGTACCTGCAGAGAGTGATAAGGACATTTCTGAGTCTCACCTTCTCGAGACTAACACATCTCCCCCAGCTGCTCCTCATAGGACTTACTCCCTAGACTCTTCACCAGCTCCATTGCTTTTCTCTGGACTTGCTCCAGCACATTTCTAGCCTCCTCAGCTCTTGCTGCACAGCTCCAGAAGAAATGTTGTCAATACTCTACCTAAAAAAAAAAAAACTTTCTCATGTTTATTTATGGCTCAACTGCAATATTTAGAGCTTATTGCCAAGACACTTGCAGAGTTACACAGCCACAGACACTGAGATAAGTTTTGCTTTACTGTGACTGGCCCCCATTCAGTCACATCTCCTCTGACCTTTTGGTAAAGACAGTGTACACTTCACAGCTAAACAGGGAAGTATATGAAAAAATAAATTCAATCTCCAGCCCAACAAAGGACATTAGTTTTAAGGACATCAATACTGATTAAAGGCAACTGGACTGTTTGGATGGACGAACTGAAATATGTGCTTAGAAGCGAAAAGCTCCACAAAACCAGTAAACAACTTAATGACATGCAAGACCAGTTCTCTTTAAAAAAAAAAAAACATAAAAACATCTCTAAACAAAACAAGACAAAAAAAAAACCCAAAACAAAAAAAATTCCCCCACCAAAACAGCCTCAGACCAAGACTTTCTTTTTCAAGCCAGCTCAACACCCAGCATGGAGGTGAGATTTTTCCAAATAGCTCAGCTCCCATTTATGCTCTTAAATACAGGCCAGATTTTTATAAATGCTCACAATCTAGTGTTTGGACATCTGGCCACTTATTTCTATGCCAGAGCTAAAGTCTTCTAGAAATCTGGTCCCAATTGTGTATGCTTGGCACTTTTGAAAATCTCACCCCATGGTAACTACTTTTGCAATGGTATTTCTTTTCCCCAAAAGGAAAAGCCATGAGATGTAATTATTTTATGTACAATGTCCACACTTCAAATACAATTGTTGTCACTTTTTCTTGTGCCTGTTAAAAGTCCCAGACAAATAATATTTTCTGCTGCTCCTCCAAGCTTTTGGGGTCTATATGCACATAGAAAGACTAAATAAAGTTTTATTCTATTATTACATGATATTTCTTCATGATTGAAACTAAAGGAGGAATTGCAAACAGAAGGAGGCAGGGAAAAGCTACACAAAATGAATGCATATCACAGCAAGACCTGAGTTTGTTATGCCGTGTGTAATGAAGAGTCAAGTGTCTTGGAAAGATTTATAGACAGGAAAAAATAATTTTATCTGAGATGGCCTTAAGTTAATCAAGTTCCAGAATCTTCTTTTCCCTTGCAAATGTAACTGGGCCTTTAATTTTCATACTTACCCCTAAGTCTATGTTTATAATTGCTATCCTGCTTTGAACAAAGACTAGCCAATATACTGCTCTCTGCAGTACTTCCTGTCCCATGGGGGCTGCTGATGTCTCTGCACAAGTAGAATCCAAATGTCTAAATATTAGATATAACAGCACCATTTAGCAGCTACTTGCACAAAGGGTAAATAAACATATTTAAGTGTCTAAACAGCCTTATTTTTCCAGAATCCACAATGGAGATTCTAGCAGGGAGCTTGCTAGAAGGTTAAAAGGTCTCATTTTCCATTGAAGAGACACATAATGAAAATTAAGTAGCATCTTAATCCATCAACTGCTGTGTCTTCCTCTACATCATTCCTTACCAATAATCATGGAGATATAAATACTGGAGGTGGAGAATGCCTATTAGATCAGGTAAATAATCTCCTTGCCAAGGCAAGAACAGCCATTCTCTCCGGTGACCCTCCTCCTGGACAATTCGCAAAATTTTTCAGCCATCACAGACGGCTGTGATTTCATTCCACCCTGTCAGAGACCATGCCCACAACAGAAGTATTTCCTTCTCCTCTAGAGTCAGACTGATGATGCTCTGATGACATTCTTCATAGAGGATTTCCATCTCCCCATCCAGTGCTAGAGCACTAGAGCACACAGCTATGATGTCAGCATCTACCAGTCCCAAATCCCAGAGGAGCAGTGCTGGCAGTCAACGGCTGGTTCCTGGAAATTCTGGCCTGCAAGCTTTGATCTCTCCAGCAGCTGTTGTAGAAATGCAGGTGGGACACAATGCACCGTGATTGCCCCCGTGATTGTGCTAGAACATGGCCACCACACCCATCTGTGCACATTAATGGGTAAGGAGAAAATAGGAAGATGTCACCCTCTTAACCTCCTTTCCACCAACTGTCTCCGCTTATGCCATGAATGAGAGGATTTCACTTGTACCTTGTAAATCTTGCATTTTAAACTGTGGGCCACTGTCCAGCAATGAGGAACTCACCTTTTCCTGAATTTCAAGGCTAACTTTTATGTGGAAGTACTTAGCCAGGACCCAAAGTAGTAGTTTGGTAATTAAAATGCACCTTAGGGAGCATATAGGCAATTAAATCAAAGGGAAGTATTAAAAAATAAATAACAATTACATTGCTTAACTATTAAGGGTAGGAGAACCTATCCAGGAACCTCTGTTTACACCACAAAGCTTATTTATAGCCTTGAAGTAATGTTACCACATGCATGCAGGGTTGCCCTTATCTTAGTTGGACAGAGCACCTCGGAGCCAAAGCCCTGTAGGGCTTTGCAGCCTTACCATTCCTACATCTGAACCTCAGATGTGATGGGCCTGGGGAGGCAGGAGTGCACCCCGCAGCACTGTCATTACCCCAGTGCACAGTCACTGTCAGTCAGAGTCGTGGTGCAAAGGCCTGAGGGGGAAGGGGTGTGGTGCAGTCAAAAAGGAAAGTCTGCCTTTTGGAAAATGGGAGTTGATTAGTAGGCTGGAGTTCTTGCACATGACTGGGAAACCTGAGCCATGCACCCAGTTTGAAACTGTTTGAACTTATTTCCCAGGAAGAATGATATTTCTGCCAGCTCATCTTCCCTTCATGAGGAATGAGACAGTCATCTACATTTGAGAGACTGATTTATAGTTCTAAGTACAAGAAACCATATCTTGGCTTAATGTAAGAGTTTTAAAAACCTGCTTGACTCAATGATGTGGGTGGGCAGCTTTTATGGGAGTGGAGGAAAGGGTTGTTCGTGTGCTCCATGCAGCAGCATTTGGTATGAGTTCATTTCGATAACTCCTCTGCCACTCTGCCACTGAGAAGTGTTGGGACTGTTGAGACATAGATTCCTCTGGTTTTTGGATGTGGACCTTGGCTTTGTGAATTCTGCTCATTGAAATGAATACTTTCCCTTTTAAGCTCCAGTTCTTAGGTTTGCTCTCTGTCTCTCTGTGCTCCTCCACCCAGCTCTTTTTCTGTTTTCTACCAAGATAACACATTTTGTACTAGTAATAATCCCAATTATACTTTCGTTAAAAGCAAACTTGTTGGCTTATTTTTCCCTTTTGATGTGCTGGGTCCACCTTTCTCTAAATCAATAATTGCCAATGTAAAATAAAAACAAAGAAATTCCAGTGATGGAACATACAATACTCAGGAGACTCTTAAATGGAGTGGGAGCTTAAATTGATTGTTTAGCTACATAAAAATTGATATGTTTGATTGGAGTTTATTTGTTAGTGTTTTGTTTTTGTTTTTGTTTTTGTTTTTGTTTTTTTTTTTTTTTTAATAAGCTTTTATATTGTAGCAACATGGCTGACATGTTCCTAAGAAATCGTGCCAGAAGATATATACACCATCTTTCTTGCACATTTCTGTGGATTCTGACACAAGATGTTTCATCTGTATCTATATGTAACCCAATGGACTTTCCCTGTTCCAGCAATACTACTGCATGCTATTTATTGGACTACTCCACAATGAGAATAGTAAGCAGGGGTGCATTTCTACCACAACCATTATGTACAGAAACTGAGGGGGTTTGGAGTAAAAAGCTAATCAACAATTTCTCTGTGATCGAGGTGACCCAGGTAAAGCCATTTTGAAGAACTGTTGTAAAATTTGATTTATCTTAAAATAAAATAGCTGCTTAGTGCTAGAGCAACTGTTTAAGATCACTATGGTGAAACTAGTGATAATGCAGTGTTGGGATGGTCAAAATTTCAGAGTGGAGCACTTAGCCAAAAGATATAAAAAATTCTTACTAGAACTCTCACTTGGAGCTGACTTGAGAAAGAGGTAATTTACTCTCATTACACATCCAGTTTCACTGGGAGCTGTATTACTGGCAGATGATGAGGACAGGACTGACTTGCTTTCTTTTATGGGCTACACCAGCTCCTGTGGCTGTCTCATGTGGAAGGACTGCTAATAGGAAAAGATACTGAGATCTGAGGGTTGTCACTGCCAAAGCTGTAGGAAAAGCCATATCCTTAAAAGTCAACGTTTCTGCTAAGTGTGATGTCTTAATGGGCGATTACTGGGTTTATTTCCTTGGAAGTATTCTGAAAACATTTTTAAGATCTGAGTAAACTTTATGGTGCTTTTTCAGAGACTAGTTTGCGTTCTGAGAGGAACTGCCACTAGGAAAAGCTGCCTCAAGATGTTTTGTTGCTGAGGATCAGGGGCATAGGGTAGGATTGGTGTGAAAAAGCTGCTAGCTAAAGCACTAGCTGTTGGCTCTTAACATGGAAGGGCTGCAGGAGGAGACCTTCAAATTTGCACTGTGGCACCCATCAGGGAGTAGTGGATGGGTCTTCTAGAAACAGCATTTGTCCCAAGCAGAGCAGCCCTCCAAGAGGTGGCACACCAATCCTGCCCTCAGATAGACCCTAGTCAGAGTTTTACAGGATGGACAGAAAACTTATGTAAAATTCACAATTGGATATCATTTGTTTGCCATTGCAAACAAATAGAAAACCAAAAATGCACCAAATATGCTTCTTGTGCCTGAATATGCAGCAAACACCTTATTGCATTTCCATTTACAAAATCATTTAGCTTCATCAGCCGTGGGAAGCCTGGCTTCCTTCACTGCATTTCTTCTCAGAGAAACCAGCCCCTGAACACGGCAGTGACACAGTAGACATTCAGCAGGGCATTGGTCCCATCACATTAGGCTCCGTCACATCACATCAGTTGATGTGACTGACAGAACCCGACGTCTCATGTCACAGCAGGGCACTTCACCCAGCACCGCGAGTTACAAAGACGCACTTTCTAGCAACGTAAAATAAAGATGAATTGAAATGATGTTGGGTGGGGCAACATTCTCCAGGTCTTCCTGGCCAGAGCAATCTAAAAGCAAATTGTTTTCCAGTTTTTTATTGGAGGAAGATGGGTGAGATTTATGAGATACAGAGAAACTCTACATCATTAGCTTCTTCAGAAAGGCTGATTTTATTAAAATGCAAAAGGAGATTAAGAGGCAGTAGCTCCCTCAATAAATACCTTGTAAATGTATGTGTATTTAAACTCAGCAGGCATTAAGCTAGCTATTATATGTGTTTGTATGTTGTATGTGGTTATATCCCTGTACACAGGTAGACAACTGGATAAAATGCTTATGGACACAAGTAAAATGGCTAGAGCACTGCAGCACATTTTACATTTTGAGGTGTCTGGACAACTCACACTCCTGCATGTGAAAAAGCTGCTAATGTCATACCCAGTTGTACTGGAGGGTGAAACGACTGTCTGGTCCCCAGACTGGGTAACTTTTTGAAGCTAATGGTGTCTTATTTTCTTGTTACTCTGCAAAGTCCTCAGCACTGCTTTCAATTTCCATTCGTTTTAGAGACAGACATAATTTCTTAATCTCACTGTTGCTCCATTATTTTAAAATTGTTTTTGCATTTTGACTCTTTTAAAGAGTGAAGTTTCTCTTCTGCTTGTTCAGTGTGCAATGAAGGAAGCATATATCAGCTCTACTGTGCTGAAACACCTTGTAATGCTGAAACCCTGAAAATAATTATATATATATATGTATTATATAGTGTATATGTATTATCTATTGATATTGCAAGTATATTTTAAAGAATGAATACATATATATGTACACACTAGCAATTCATTTACATTAGCACCTCATGTTCATTAGAGGTTTTGCAGTGCAATTATTTTTAGACACTTAACACTGCAATAATTTTCCATGTACAGATTACATCCTGTAGTCTGCCTAGAGACCACACACTCTCTTTTAGCTTACACTTACCTGGTGCTGTTTTCTGACATCTTTCCTACATGTTTCATGTTCATGCACCCTTTTCACACAGTCCCTTCAGACCCATCCCTTCAACCCTCTTCAAACACTCTCAAAGTACTTTCCCCTTGGCACTCCAGAATGTCTTCTGCTTCCCCCATTCATTTATTGCTTACTACTGCAATCCCTGTCTGTGGAAATCAGGACTTCCCTGAGTCAAGCTGAATTTCCTCACTGCAAGCAGTGGAAGTGGCAGCTATCATCACAAGGGTGGTCAGCCTACCTTTCCGTGGGAAAGCCTTCTAGAGAGGAGAGCCAGCCCCACAGAGATGGGCTTGACATGTGCCCCACAGGAACTAACAGACAGTGGCTGCTCTTCAGGAAAGGGGGGGAAATAACCTGAACTCTGAAACAGAGTATTTGACCTCAGCCTTTCAAAACAACAGTCACACCAAGCTTATGTGAGAAGACTGGTAAAGAAAGCTTCAAGAGTGTGAAAAGGCTCTCTCTTTCTCCATCCCTGTTTATGAGTATTTAGAGCAACTCAGCCTGTTGGCCTTGATACCTGGTGGCTAGTTGAAATCACTATACATCATGTTTTTCATTTCATCAGAAACACTCCTGTGTGAGTTTCCCTCCTTTACTTTCTATTTTGATGGCATTTAGAGCTATGTGTTACCCTTCCATCAGTAAATGCCAATTTCCAGTGCATTAACTGACTAAATATTAATATAGAAATAAACCCAAACTTGTCTATAAGTGGCAGCTTTTAACCAAACACTCATTTATTCTGAGACTAAACTGTGAACTTTGGTTTGAGATTTGCCACAGAAATACTGGGCTGTCTAAAGTGCGAGTGAAATATACTGTGTCTGGAAAAAATATTCATGGTACTCGGAGTGTCTATTACCATTAAATACTGAAACACACTTTTTCATCTCATCTGAATGCTTTTCTCTGTTTTCACTTTCCCGTGGCTACTGAAGAAAAGATATTTCTCCAATACTTTATTGATAGGAAAGTAAATGTAGTTTCTGCAGCCAGAGTCATGCTGCTGTACTGAAACCTGTCAGGGAATATTCCTTAGGATTGGACACTGACCCTTTGTGCTACTGAATTGTTAGTTTGGGGTCTTCCATTGCTTTGGACTTGCTAGCACCACCAGCCAATATCACTACAAGCAATTCCTAAGCATGTTTCAAGAGATTTGAAGGGACACAGATAATTTCCAGTGCCCTGACAGTGTGCAACTGTCCTGTTTTAGAAAGTAAAAGCAACTTAATTCTTATTTCAGGTAATCAAGCATATTTTGTGCTGGTGGTGTCATCACCAGAGCATGGTCCCCTGTCTGCCTAAATTGTGTTGTGCCCATGTTGGTACCCGAGCTGACTCCAAAGCTGTGTTGATAATTCAGCTGCTGCTGCTGGCAGCAGTGCGAGCTGCCAGGTGCTCAGGGCTGCTGTCATCAGGCCAGGTATGCATAGCTGTATTTAAAAAGCTGACATTTGTAAAGTGATGATTTATGTGTATCTGGTTCCATGAAGTTATATACAGAGGAATACAGAAGGCAGGTTTCAGATTCAACAGCAGAAAAGAGATACAGAGCAGTGATTTGTGAAACACTATCAAGTTGCACACTGAGAAGAGGAAATCACCTCCCTGGCTCAATTGCCCTGGTGTGTTAATCTACAGCTCTGGTAGTCAGTGCTGACTGCAGTAGGTCTCTGTTTGTAGTGCAATGGATAAAACAGCAGCTGTTTTGATTTGTATTATCATGTACACTGGGATTTTCCAATATAATCTACAAGGGAGTGCATAACTGAATTCAATAAAATATGGTGATCTCCCTTATGATCCTTTGAAAAGTCTTTTGGAATATTATTTGCTGCCGTATATAAATGCTCTAGAAAATATTTATAACCAAACATTGCTCGATTTCTTTTTAAAGCTACCCTACTAATATGTCAGAACAAAACATTATGAAGTTAAAATTGTACTACACCTTCATGCACGTGCATTTTTATTCAGTGATCCACGATGTACACCTACGGTATTTCAAATGACAGGGTTTTGGGTTTTTTCCTAAATAGGCATGAGTATGGGAAATAGTGTAACAGTTAACTTTTTTTCCTGATATGTTCCCTCCAATTTCATGATGATGATATCATGATTATAAGCTCGGTTATGTTTTTGAGTTTGTCTTTTTTTTTTTAATCCAGCATTTTAATGCATTATTTTTATTTCCAAAATAGATATTTCTTAGATGGAAATTATAGTCAAAATTTCTGCATTTATTTTTATAGGAACGCAATTAGGTCTGCCATAACTTCTCAGGTATTATTTTTCCCCTTTTTTGACATTTACATTATATTTCAGATGAGTATTTTTAGACATATTACAGGGTAAAAGACAATTTCAATTTAACTTAATTTCTGGGAATTTGTTATAGTCATAATCCTTGTATTTAAAAGGCTAAGGATATATTTTCTGAAAATTTTCTTTTTTAAGACTCCTGATTTATGCCTAGCTGATTAAAAATGGTTAATTAAAGATGTAGAAGTTTTTAATAGAAAGTAGACCTTTTTTATTTTCCTTTAATGATTTCAGTGTCTGAAAATGACATGTTAAGCCGTTTAAAAAGTTACAATTCTTATAATTCTTATTGCTTGTATTTATTAGATTCACCTGAATTAGATGTGTTCGGCTACATATAAGAGTGTTTTAAAAATTTCCTGGCATTTTTATCATTAGCTATTAGAACTGGATATTCCTCTTTTCTTACCTATTGGTGGGTTATTTTCTATGTCATTGAATTCTTTCAGAAACAACCTTCCATCAAAACTTCTTTCAGCCTCTGATCGTTAGAAAAATGCTGGGTTTTGGGGGGTTTTTTGTCGGTTTTTTTTCTTTTCTTTTTTTTTTTTTTTTTTTTTTTTTTTAATTCAGATTGACTAACATTATGTTAACTGGTTCTAGAAAAGATAGGAAAACCTTGATTAATTGTTCCTGTAGATTCTTTAAGGTATCTTGAATATCAGCATCACATTAGCTAACTTTAAAAACCTATTTTTAAGTCAAACTTAAAAAGGACAAATTTAATATTTCTGCTGCTCCTAAAACCGAAAACAAAACAAAGAAAATCAAAGACTTTAATTTTCTAGGAAAGAGCCAAGAGAAAAAGGTCCTTAAGTGACAGAAGAAAGATTAAAATATATTAAGAGATAAGTTTTAAAAAGTGTGGGTTATGCACGGGAATTTTTAAAGCTCTACAAAGCTCTCTTGCTCTTTCTCTCTGAAAATAAATCAGGTAAATCTGTCTATCTGAAAAAATATCATTAAACAACTATTTCTAAATAATTTTGTGCTACTGGAAGGCAGAGAAATACTAGGTAGAAAGGAAATATTTCAACTCATTTACTGATTTGCATGACAGAAAAAGAGAGTGAAATTAAGTTTATTCTTGGTGTTCTAGTGGGACACACTCTTCCTCATTACAATTAATTTGGCTAATAATCAGGCTAAACTAATTTTCTCCCCCATAATAACAGGAGAAAATAAAAAGCATACTACAGTATGAGAGTAGCTTGTGTTTCTTCATTACACATTATACATACACATCACCCAAATAAAAATTAATTACATGGTAAAGGATTTTTGCAGTATATATTAGGGTTGAATGTGTAACTCATGAATTAATTATGGAGGTCATTCCAAATATGTGCTGACTATATGTCTTGCACAACAAGAGCATTGATATTTCCAATATCCAGCTTTCAGAAATCTTGAGTTGGGTCACTGAATACTGAAGTCAATTACAACCCCAGAAGTGACCAAATGAAAAAGAAATGCTTCAAGTTTTATTTGCTTGTCTTTTGTGGACCCTGAAGAGTGGAATCCTTAAATTTTTCTCTACAGCTGTATGATCAATAAATGCACCATATTTAAATGAAAGTTGAGATAATATTTTAACCACTTGATTGTAAGAAAGTGTTTTTAGGAAAAAATATCCAGACACCAGATCTTTATAAAAATGGTAATAAAACTGTAAGAGTTAGAAATTACATGATGTAAATGTTAAGGATTTTCACTCTAGTATGTTGCACCTGTAGTTTTCAGCAATTTCATTAAGATAATTTATTTCCTTTCTCCACTAGTGAGGCCTTAATTAGTGAACCCTTGTTTCATTAATTCAGGTGAATTCAGTGGGGTCCAAGGGTGTCTCTAGATTTGGTAAAGACAACCCTAACCATGTCTCTATATTAAAATATCTAGCCCAGATGTATCACCCTGCTGGTCAAACAGAGGTTTTGTCTCAGTGGTACCCGTGCATGCACTTGCTCCGTGTGGGTCTATGGGAGAAGTGTTGATGGATTGCCAGCACCAACACCTCAGGGAAGGAAAAAAATTCTCTGGAAGGTTCCATTTAAACACACCCAGTGACCATGAAGCTGGGACCACGCTGGTGGCCCCTTGCTGGCTGGAGGACTCTCACCCACAAAGCACTCTGCCCGCACAAAGGGCAGCCTGAGCACGCTTCCTCTGATCCCATCTCCCTGCCAACACTCTCCTGCTCCCGTCCAACTGCATGTTGTTTTGCACACCTCATCCCCAGTGCTGAGGGCATTTCTCCCTGGATACCTGGCCACATGGAAGACAACATCCCCCATGAGGGAAAAGTATGCATTGTACGGGAGGCAGCTTGACTTTAAAAAAGAGTAAATATCTTTCCCTGGATGTTATGAACCAGGATGGAGAACTGATGTTTGCAGAGGTGACATGGCAGGGGAAGACACTCACGAATTATGAGGGCAGATGTCAGTTCCAAGTGACATGTTTTCCATAACCTACTGCCTCTCTTTGTTTATCTATCAAATACAATCTATATAGCAACTGCTCATCTATTTAGTCCTGGGTAGAGCATAGAAATGCAAGTCAGACCTCAAATTTAGTTTGTCATTTGCCTTCTCAAAAGGAGATGTGATTTATGTTTATAATAAAGTATTTGAAATGTCATTTAATAGGAAAACAAATGGCAGTTGGATTCCCATGAGCAAGGAGAGGGGATTGTGAAACTTTGAATTAAACGGTTCTATCTTATCACACTTTAGGTTACATATTTTTATTCTAATTGTAAAAATTATCTGCCTTGACATATCTTTTCCATTATTTTTGTTAAAGGGTATTCATCAGCGGTGTTAATGATGACACAAAATTTTAATATATGCATTAAACATTTAAGTTTTAATATGTTAACATGACACAGGATGTGAATAATAACAATGTTTTATATATGAAGTGAAAACATATTTTATGTTGGAAATAGTTAGAATGCCTGGCAAGTGACTTATATCCATAACAATTTCATTTAAATATTGCTTTTACACCCCATCTATCTTAGATGCAATTTTATAGTCCTTTTTAAAAATTCATTTCTGCATGACCTCTTTGAGGCTGCAACTTAGTGCCTCTAGCCTACATATTCAATTGTACTTGTACTTGTTCCCATTCAATTACCTTTCAAAGTGGAGAAACCAGCAAATGCCCAGATCTGAACTGCATTTACCATTCTGGGACTTTTCAGGAATTACAACTTCTGTACGGTTACAGTAATAAGGGTAAAAGGCAAGAGAAAATCCATCAAATTGCTAAAATATGATGGTCTACCCGGTTTGATTTAGATCTTCATAATTTGGCACCTCTTGGAACAGCCAGGTAGTTCCTAATATAAGATTATATTCCCTTGAATAGCAGAAGATTATGATGCATGTATACAACAGCTTTTCTTTTATTTCCTCATATCCTACCTTCTGATTTGTGGCTTAAAAATTATTGTCCCAATAGCATCAGGGAAAGGGATATCTTTGAAAAGATATATAGTAAAAGGAAAGGAAATGTTTTGGTGTTTTGATGTGTCTAAGTGGGAAAGTAATTTACAAAAATCTCTGCAGAATTTCCATCGTCTACAGGCCTATTATCATATATCCAAATTGTGCTGATGGAATGAAATCTCTGCTCTCTGACTTCATGCACAGCATAAATTCAAGAGTAGTTTCCATTCAGGACGGTGTATAAACTTTAACAGATCTTGTACCTCAAAAGTTCACACTTTCAGTCTGTTAGAGCTGCGATGTGTACTAAAAAATATATAAATGAGAAAGCAGGCATTCTGGAGCTCCGAACAGGCTTCTCTGCATGGTGCCCATTCTTATGATTTGGCTGAGAATTTATGACTCATCTCTGAGCACATTTCTCACAGACAGTAGCAGACACTGCAATCCAGCAGCAGGATGCCTCCACCCCACCACCTCCAGCAGATGAAAGATGTCAAGAAAACAGATCAGGGAAGGACAGCAGATACTGTACATCCCACCTGGAAAAACTCTCACTGCAAAAAGGCAGAGATTTTTTTCTCTGCATCAAATTCCAGGTGAATGTGGCAGTGTGATATAATAAGCAATAGAGAAATAATAGGAAAATCATAATTTCAGAAATGTAGCTAAAAAGCTAGTACTGAATATGCAAATATTAACATGCAGATGGTAAATATTTTTATCTTTAGAAATACTAGCTGTAATTTGCTTCTCTGTTTATTTGTGTCTGGTATGCAATGTCAAGCATTTAAAATATTTATGGTCATGTTGGTTCTAGTCCAGCTCTTTGATCTTTCCTATTTGTATCTTTTAAATGAAGTTCCTCATTAATGGCCTAGAGTAAATGCATTTTTAAATATGCTTTTTTCTTCTACATGCTATACGTATATGTATATATATACTCACATTTTTAAGAGCACAAATTCATGGGTCAGCATTTACTTTAAAGAAATTTTTTTTCCTCCTCATTCAATTTTTTTCTGCCTATCTTGTTTTTAAAAAGGGTGCAAATAAGTTTACGAGGGTCAGGAGAATTGTTCTGCCTCTGCAGACAATTCACCTACAGAGGTTCAGCCACTGATGGAAAATTGCAAAATGGAACTACTACTTTTTTCCTGTAGTGAATAATTTATGCTTGGGAATGGTTTCATCACCGAACACTCTTCAAGTCATTAAACTGAACTGAAGAAAATGGGGTGAAGTCATCATCAAGAAGGTCAATTTATGGAAATACTGTTATCCCTTTCACAGTATTATTAATACCTACTGACACCTTCATGTTCAGCGAGGTAAAGCCAATCATTAGCCTATAAGGTATAAGTAAGGTCTCAAGCACATGCTCACAATGAGAACATCATTATTGTAAAAGTGATCTGAATGCAGCAGGTATGAGAAGGGAAAGATAGTGAGACAGGAGGAAGAGGCAGCTCTTGATCTTAGAAAGTCATAAACGTAAAACCTAATTTTGAGCAGGCTGCTATATTTTTTTCCACGGTGCTGTTGTTCCTAACTGTATATTGGTATCTATGTGGCAGATCGCTTCAATGTCTGAAGAACAGCCACTCTGTAATTTTAGGAAGAATTAAACTTGGCAGAGGGTTAAAGGAAAAGGCTATTTGACTCTCTTTGAAATGTGTGTAATTGTAATATTTACAGTGTTACTTACTAATGTCTAGTTAAAGCACATTGGCACCTGGGAAAAGTTTCCTTCTGCAAGTCCTACTGTTTTAAAATCAAATGACTTGCATGTAGATTACAGACATGTTAATCTTTGCAATCTGTCTGTCATGACTTACAGTTCAGATAAGGCTACTTTCTTAGAAGGATTTTTGGCACTGGCAATCACAAAGAGAGAAAGTTTAAGAATTTTATTAGCTGAAAATGCTATTCCACTGCATGACTTTAAGAAGATATAACACTTCAGTGACAAAGTTATACACAGTACCTTTAGAAATACCTCCGAAAATTATACATTCCAAAAAATTGCAAACCAAAAAATTATAGCATTACACCTGTGTATCATAATATTTAAAATAAACATACAATTGATGTACACATCATGTTTTATGATCTTAATAGGTAGCCTGTCCTACTAAATTTGACTTGCAATTTTTACAAATCTGCCGATAATCCAAGTGCACTTCTCCAGGAAGAAACAACAAATCTCAATCCTGAACAAAGTATTCCCTCTTGTAACCAATACAAATCATATCTTTTATTTCAAAAGGATATAAACTCTCCCTGCATTTTCTGAGACAAATAAAGAGAGTTTATCCAGAGTTTGTTTGTTTGTTTGTTTGTTTGTATTAATGAGACTTTCCACACTGAAATATAAATCTCAAAGGGACTATCTGCAATTGATATGATCAAAATGAATTTCTGAATGCATTGAGTCTCTTCCATAAATGTGAGTTACTTAAAAAAGTAAATATGGATTTCAGGTAATTTAAGAATATTATTTTCTAAGGGATTTAGCAGAAGCATCATAGAAATGCAGGAATGAAAATCATCTTTAAAACTCAGCTCTCCCAGCTTTGAGAGATTGTCAAATATTCTCAGACCATCTGATTTTTGTCTAATCTGTTCACAAAGGTCTTCAATTATAAAAGTTAAGAAGCTCCCTAGGCAGCCTCTTTCAATCCTTAAAAGCCTTTGCAGATGGAAAGGGTTTTTTAATGTCTAATTTAATCTAATCTAACCTTTTTCTCCCTTTTGAAAAATTAAGGCTGTGATTTCTTTTTTACATTGGGTGAACATGGAGAGTAACTGATGACTGTGCTCATTATAGAATCTTTTTACATATTAGATGATTACTGAATTGCTCCTCACTCTTTTCAAAACTAAACAAACCCATTTCTTTCAACCTTCTGTCACATTTTTAAATGCCTTAGCAGTGTTTATGCTCTTGGCCTGCACTCTAGTCTGCAATTTTTTCTAAATGCCGTGCTCAAAACCTGACTACATATTTTAGCTGAAGTCCTGTTACTGCTGCACAGGCCACATGAAAGATGTCCATCTCTAACTTATGGCATGCCACCTAGAACACTCCAGGATTACACTGGTCTTTTTACTCAATCTAATGTTCAAATATATTAAGATGCTTTAATTAATCATTGCTGCCATATATTCTTTCTGTTCAGCCATTTCACACTTTCTTGTTGGTTTTCTTCCTTAGCATTCCTTAGAATTTCATATTGTTAGTTTTGGAGTATTTCAGTAACATTTTTAGGATCACTGTGAGTACTAATTTTGTCCTCCCAAGTGCTTGGAATCCCTCCTAGAAAGACGCCATCTGCTAGTTTTATATGTACTCCATAATTCATTGTCCAAGTCAGTAATGTGACTGTTCAATAGATTGGACCTAACACAAATTTGTCGTGTGAGTTTTATAGTAAACTACTAAAACTGACAAATTTTAGAGTTTATTTTGTTTGGAATCCTCCATTCGTTCATAATGGCCAATCTTCCTCAACATATGAAGGTTTGTATCCTTATTCCTTTACAAAGGTCAGCATCCATAAGTAGTTGTGTCAGAAGCAATGTCTTTCATAAAGAGCACATAGAAACAATAGTGGCTTTTCTTTTTTTTCAGTTTTTCTCCAGTTCCTTACAGGAGAAAAATGCTAACTATGTAAGTTCTTTGTCATGTTCTCTTTGACCAGATTTATGACACACCTTTGCAGAGACTTGGAAATAACTTTTGGGTTTACCACTGAAATTACAGCTCATGATCTATAATTTCCTACAGCATTTCAATATGAACTGGTAAACCTGTCACTAGCAGAGTTGCTATATACTGCACAAAATGTTCTTTTCTTACATATAGCATACAGTAATTTTAAAAAATGAGGGTGTAGATGTATGCATGACACTTGTTTTGCACCTGGGATTTGCATTCAGAGAAACACATAAGATTGCTGACTCATAAAGTAGATTAATTTGGAGGGCCATTGCTTACTAATTTCTCCCACTAATTTCCCCATATTGCCACCAGTAAAACTGCACAGGAATAATGCTCCTCATTCGCTGAGGTGTTTTTGTAAATATTACTGACTGGCTGTCTCTCTGGGTTCTCAAATGCCTTTTCATATCTGGCCCCTAATAAATAATGAAACGTAGATGTTGCCCTCAGCTTACCAGTTTTGCTTTAGCATTGCCTGCATCCTGCCTGTCAACTGGATTTAGCATATTTGCATAATTATGTTTCATTCATTCACTAGTGGATTTTTTTAAAACAAGAAAGGGAAAACCAAACCAAACAAGGAAGCAGGGAACAGCCTATCTGCATGAGGCATTTAAATGCCTCCTGCTAGGCATGTTTGAGCAGATCCTATTTATGCATTTAGTTTGGAAAAAAAGTAAAACATTTAAGGTAATTAAAATAATTCTGAATTCAATTTTAAATCCTGCTGGCATTATTTAGTATTCTATGAGAACTGTCATGCTAAGAAAAAAAAAAAAGGAGGGTAAATAATCTTTTCCCAGTACAATGAAGTAGTCCTACTGCTGCTGAAATGTGTAACAAAACTTCTGGGGTCTTTTGGAAGAACAGCAAGCAACTTCAAGCTTTTGTATAGGCCTGGTTCTTAAAAAAAATTCACAGTAGTTCAGTGACTGAAAATCCTCTTTAACTGCTGAGTTCATGGTGACCAAAGCTGCATACAATAAAAACTTTGCTTCTGCTAACTTGAGGATCAGAAGCTGGGAACAGATCATGATATTTTCTGCAGGAACAGGTTTATTTCTGTCATTGACATTGAGTGATTCCAATGCACAATCAAGTAAGAGTTTAGCATAACTTTGCAGGGATGTACTCTGGAAACACACAGAAAAAGAGAGTAGCTTTGCACAGATGTGGAAGAAAGATTACAGAGGCTTAGTATAGGGGTGAGACAAAACACATTCCCTTTTCAATGGATCCAGAAGGAAAAAACAGAAAAGAAAAAATTAAAAAGGAAGCAGGAAAATGTGAAAAAAGTAAGGCTTCAGGCCTAAAAATGGTTAATTTTCTCCCAGACCATAGAAAAAATAGCTATAACAGAAGCATAGAAAATAGACTTCATCATAGGATCCTGTGTTTCAGAACATCTGCTCTGTCCTTCCACCTTTCTGATGGGAATAGCTATCCATACATGAAAGAATCTTCTCAACGCATTTTTTAAAATCTTGACTGACACATGAAACTCAACAGCTTCTCATGGCAATATATTCTGGTATTTCATTACTTGTATCACTAGAAATTTTTTACCTGAAATCTAAACGTAAGTCACTCTTACTTGAAATAAATTTTTCCTTTATCCTTAGTGGACATGAAAAGATGCTTTTCACTCCTTTATAAGTAGCCAGACTCTTACCATTTTTCCATTTTTTTGCTTAGTTTACTTTAGCAGTTGTTTTTTACCACCACTGGCAGACAATCGATATTTCCTTACGTCCCATGTGGTCTGAGTTCCTCACAATTCTCATTGCTTCTTCCTGGCCTCCCTCCGTCTGATCTCAATCTTTCTCCTACCTGTGAGGTTGGAGTATGTTCCTATATCCTGTAGCCTCTAGGTGGAAAAGGATAGATATGGCTTCTCACACATCTTTGATTTAAATCTGAAAAATCAGAGTTATTTCTTTAAAAGTGGTAATTTCTGTCCTCACAGGAAGGTGATGTTATGCACTACTTCATTGACATAAGGTGTGCTTTTCTTTGATTGCTCGTTTGTTATATATATCTGTCATTGTTTAACTAAAAACTCCAATGGGTATTGAACAAGTGGCCATTTGCAGCAATGACAAGTTGGTTCAAAATCCAGCTACTCATCACTCTCCATATTAAATGCAGCAATAAATTAATACTTTTATATGCTCCAAATAAACCAGTAAGAAAAAATGCTGAATATGAAACTGAGATCAAATCCCTTTGGAGAAATTCATATTTGGTTCTTTAGGATTTCTAGGACTGTCATGTCTCATTTTTGAGCTGTTTCTAACACTAGGTATTAAAGCAAATTTATCTTCTGAAACATGATAGGGGAAAAAAATGATTTTGTAGGATTTCATGGGCATTGTGTCTTTGTTAATCAACACGA
This sequence comes from Sturnus vulgaris, assembly GCF_052056855.1. Classification (NCBI taxonomy): domain Eukaryota; kingdom Metazoa; phylum Chordata; class Aves; order Passeriformes; family Sturnidae; genus Sturnus; species Sturnus vulgaris. The sequence continues at coordinate 71,072,997 of NC_142243.1, read as the reverse complement.
AATACATTGCATTTACCAGTACGAAATTAGGAATTAATTTATGCATATTTATTTTTTTAATTGCCACTCTTGGAAGCTCATTATGTTTATAAAAGTCAAGCAGTTCTTTCTGGCTCACACACGTTACTACCCATTACCCAGAGCAAGCAAGAATAGGTACAAAATATGTTCAAATGAGGTTTAGCACACATACTGGAGGTAAAGATTCTCCTGCCATAAATTAGCTAATAATGTATTTGACAATACAGAGAGTCTCATGTCTAACAAACAGCTGTATTTGCACTCCTACAGATAATCGGTGAGCACTCAACCACAATGAATTTATTGAAGGAGGCTGATAGTTCTTTACCGTAAGACTAAGTCAGAGCATATTAATGTAACATACAGTCATACATGTGCCCCCAAAAATGTGGGACACATGTGCCAACCATCCAGCCATGCTGATCTTTGGTACTCTGTCACCTTGCTCACAGTGGATTACTGCTGACAAGTTGTAAGTCCAGATTGGCTGGGTTCTGCAATGGGATCTGATCCTTTGTGATGCTGAATATTGCTCTAAGTGATACAGACTGCAGACTGCAAGTCAGCACTTCATGGAAAATGTTCTGGAAATTGCAGAAATAAGTTCAGGGGCTGCCACCCCTTGAGATGAGACAGGGAAAACAAGAAGTTACTCAGAATGACCCCCAACTCTCTGTTCTGATTTTCTCTAGTTGCTCTTGTCATCAAAAAATACAACCAAAAGGATGCAAAAATTGTAATTAATGGCCAAGCTATGTGTGGACCTCCTCCTGTGGTTCTAGGCATGAAGTTGTTGTGGCAAAATTTAAGAAGTCAGCCTTTTTTCGTTTTGTTTTTTTTCTTTTTTTTTTCTCTTTGTACGAACTGGACCCAAGCTCTGCAGGCTCCAGGGTTCTATTGTTCATTTTATTAGTCTTTCCCAAGAAATGTAGTTTTAACCATTGAGGAGAAAGAGACAAATAGTTCTGTTTCTCCAGAGAAGCCAACCATATTATGATTATGGAAAAACCATGAGGTCTGAAAATCTTTTCTTGTTCAACTCTTCTTTTTTAACAGCTAGGTCTACAACTCTCAAGCTCAGGCAGGCATGCACCTACATCACACAGCTGATTGTGCATAATACCCTTGTGCACAGTTGGCAAAATAGCTTATTTCTATCGGTTTGTTTTTTTGGAACTCACTTTTTCATACATGCAGAACAGCTAAGAATCTCCAGGGCAAGACTGGAGACCCAGTTGCTTTTTATCAGTATGTGGGAAGATGGAGAAAATGCCAGGCTCTTGAACTTGTGCCCAGTTGTCCCAGAAGACCAAAGCATAAACTCAAGAATTCAAATATGAAGCAACCAGAATCCTTCACATACGGATGCTTGGTGTGGGAACATTTTTGGGAAGCTCCAGAGCAGGTTAGATGGTCTATTTTTATGGACTATAGGCATATACATTTTTTCAATACAAAAGTAAGGTAGCTGTCTTTTCCAGCCTAGTGGTAAGCTAGTCTTTCTGTTGGTCTTTCATGTTTTCTCTGCATTTCATCAACTGGAGGCAATTTGCACAGCTTTCCTCGTGTCCAGGTAAGGTAAGAAAATGGCCATTAGAGTCGTAAAAGCCTAGGAATGAATGAACAGACACTAGTAGCAATTCTAGCTAGGATTACTTTATTCACTTGTGAATTGGCTACATTGTAAGATGACAGGGCAGGAAGAGAAGCAAAGAGAACTTATTTGCTATGGTTGGCCAAGTTAAAAAAAAAAAAATATATATTTTCTAAGGGATACCAATGGGGAAGGCATAGCAAAAGTATTATGTGGTTTAGATTCAGGGAATTTGGTCATGAAAAGTGTTTTCACAGGTCACTTGTCCATCTTGTCTGAATGGAATTTTTTTGTAAATGATCTAGTCTTGTGCATCTAAAATGAGTCTGTAGACAAGCTAACTCTTCATGTCTGCACAAAAAAAGTACTACAAGTTCAAACTGGGCTCTCTGAAACTCATTAGGCTTCATTTGCTGCCTTTAATAACGATTATATGAGACACAAAACAGATGCAGACGATTGCTAGAAAAGCAATGATCAATATTGCCATTTTGCTTGGCAAACCCAAGTAGGGTGAATTAGAGATTGGACTGGACAGTAATATGGGAAATAATGGAATGTCATTACATAAATCACTAGCAATGCCTGATCTCAGCTGTGGTATATGGTTATATACTTCAAAAGGATATTGCAGCATTAAAGAATATTTAAGAAAGAGGATCATGATAAATGGGCCTCAGGTAATTCAAACATCTAATGAGGAAATAAATTTGCCCCTTTAAAATTAGACTAGGGAACACAGTGTATATTCATAAGAAAGGCTGGGAGGAGTTAATGTGTCCCACAGTGCAAGGAGGAAGAAGGCCCTTGTTGAACTGCAAGATAAAAAATGCACCTCAGATTGAAGTGTGCCTGGGCAATGAGGCCCAGAAGACATGGAATGTGAAGAGGAAATTTCTCTGAACAGTAATAAGAATATGCAAAACTATTTCACTTTTCTTCTGAAAGGCAGATTAAACCACACAAAGCTGGGTGTGAGCATTCAATTCTTCTAACTTAGAGATCAAGATGAGAACTACTTCCATGCCAGAGAGCCAAAGAGCAGGTGCTACAATAGTTGAGCCATGGGCCTAGTCTGATATTGTTGGCACTTCATCCTTTTCCAAAAAAACACTCTGACTGAGGGCAGAGATTTAGTCTTGCATCAGAACATTATTGCCAGCACCAAGGAATGAAAGGGAACTGGCCAGCATCAGTGTTGGAGAATGATGAGGCTACTGAACCTTCAGCAGTGGCACTGGTTCAGGATGTAGAATTACATCCATCAGGAACCTCCAAAAAAATAGCCAGGTTTTGGTTTTTGCAAAATCTGGAGAATCTAATGGCTCTTCAAGCTGAGGCTCTGACTCTGGAAAGAACAGTGCAATGTGGTAGCCTGTGATGGCACAAACATAATGATTTCCAGAATCCTGGATGCAGCCATTTCCATTTGTTCCTGCATTCATATGCCCACACATAATAGTTTGTTCCTGTCTGCTACAGCTCCAAACAAAGCCCAATTTAATATTAAAGCATGATGTCAAAACTGCCTAACTCCTCTGAAGAGGCAACCATTGAAAGGCTGCTGTTATTTCAATGTTAATGGAGCATAAGAATTCAAGTACAAACCATTGTTTTGGGTATGGTTACTTACAAATACATAGTGAGATGTCATGCCTTAAAACTCAAAGCTTTTGTTTAAGTAGAACAGAAAAACTAGGGTAGAAGGAAAAACTGATGCAGAGACCACAATTACATACTGGGGCGCTGGCTGAGCCAAAAATACACCTGTCTCAACATTCAGTCCAATCTCCCTGCACTGGGCTGCCTACCAACTATTCATAGCAAGTCAAATTTATTTTAGCCAGAAAAAGGCTGTGAAAGGACTCTTGTGTATGTGTGTTAGTGGAATATTACTACAAACAGCATTTACAAAAATACACCATAAAAACATATTTTGAGCTACTCTAGTTGATTTTTTTAGGGTCAGAAAAAAAGAACTCCCCGTGCTGATTGCTGAAAAGGAGGGCATATGCCCCCTAATACCTTTAAATCTTATTCTTGTGAAAAGGAGCTCTTACTATTTTTGTTTCTAATCTAGGCCAAGTTCTGAAATCCTTGTAAAAACCAAGGGCTTAATAATGAAACAAAAAATAACTGGTAGCTTTATTTTTATATCAAAAGGAGATAAGGATTAAAAATACTAACGGTGTCTAACTGAGTATATTCCAGTCTGTTTCCCCACGGAAAAAGAAGAGTTTGTAAAGATTAGGAAAAAGACTGTATTGCTTGGCACATGGGGACCTATGACCTTGACCACGGTCATACATTCTGGCTGAGCTCCAGCTGTCCTCAGAGGGTGCCTGGCTTCAGCAGAACATGCAGAATAGGATTGGTCATTGACACAATTTAACCAGTCACTTCTCATTAGCAATTGTCTTTCATTAGAACCGTATAAAACACGAAGACATGCTTTCATCACTATGTCCTGAATTTACATTCTATCTATACATCTATTTTTCCCCAGGTTATTTCTCCCATTGCTACTACTTCTACACTAAAGGAGGAACTCCAAAGTTGCCCCAAATTTTGTAGACTATTTTTAAATTTTTTTCCCCAAAAAGACTTTCAGTTCTGTATTAAAATTTGCTGAGATACTGAGTGTTTGGCAGAAAAGGCTTTTTTTGTACTTTGAAAATTATTGGTTATTCCCATGGAGATGTCACATGGAGTCCCCTCTATATATGGGTGATGCTAGTTGGCAGTATCATTTAAGATGTAGCTTTTATTTACTCTGACAAACTGCGTTGCATTCAAAATCTCTACAGATCCCTATAAATTAACTCTAGAAACTTTTAAATTTATAACATTCAAAGCAGGTCTTTGCTATATCCTGATTTTTCTGTAAAAATGCACATTACATCATTCCATTAGGAAATTGCAAAGAAATCATATGTACAAACAAAATTGCTTCTAGTGCATTAACAAAAAACAAACAAAAAAACCCAACAACAACAACAACAAGTTGGAATCTCTATTTGTGATAATCAGTTGAGAATTTTGGAATTTTGGTCTTGATTATCTCATCATCTTGGAAAACCCATTTGGTGTATCCTTCTTGAAGGATACCTTATTTAAATACATGGACACAGAGGCACATATACACATATTTTGTTGCTAAATTTCATTCATATGAATGGAGGAAGCACTTTAATAAAGATCATTAAAAATATGTTCACTATCACTGCATGCCTTGTATTTATTCCCCATCACTGAAAGGTGTGAGATGGATGGTAAAATGGATTTGAAAATCTGTTATTTCTCCTCGGTATTGTAGCCTCATAGCCCATTATCAGTTTCAGAAGACGAGCTAGGCTGAAAACAGATATTTTCTGATGGTCAAGAGTCAATGGCCCATTTGAGAAAAAACCATGAAGATCACAGACATACTTTCCAGCCCATAACACTCTCTAGTCTTTCTACCTTTTCTGGGCTTGAAGCAGGCTTAACCACCAATGTTTGTACAGTTTGCTATAGTTTACCTGCTGTTACTTGTATCCCTAATGCTGGAAACTGTTTCTGAGTAACTTCTGCTCATCTGTCCTCCAAAAGAAGATGCTACATATATCAGCTATTGATGAGATATTTGCTTGTCTCTTGCCTGCTTATGTCCTTTACCTACTATGTTCATGCATCAGTCCTACCGGGCGTCAACAGATGAGGCCAGAGATGAATATTTTCATGCATGTCTCCTGCTTCTTACTGCTGACACTTCACTACCCTCCACACAGCCATTGCAAAGCTTCCATCAATGCTGCGCTTTCATTGCTTGAGGTTGTGAAAACATTATAGTACAGAGCATGTACCAAGGAAAAGGTAAACCAATTTTCTTCTAGTGGGGTCTAGAAGAGCCTCTTGTTAGGGCTGGGCTGCCTGCAGTGAAGTGATGCCAAGCCATCTGCCCTACCAGCTGTATGTGTACCTGAATACTCTGAAAAACTGTCCTCAACAAAGAATAAAGTGAGTCTGACCCGCTCCAGAAGGAAGGCTTTGATACCTTCCAGGTGTGATTGGAATTACTGCTTAGGTACATGATCAGCTCCAGGAAGAAAGTTTGTTTTTTGCAAGCACTTCTGTATTTACTTGCGAGAGAACATCTGGGCCCAAAAGCTTTGACCCAGCATCATTGATGCAATGCACTGTAGATTTCAGATATGCTCCCATTTAGACTCCTCTGAAATGCACAGGGATTTTTCTCCATTTGCCATCAGGACAATTGGCCTGGCCTGTGCAACCCTCTCAAGTACTCCTGGAAGAACGGAATGGCAAAAACAGTCTTCCTCTGGGTGGCTTGAGGGGAAAATTTGTGGATACTAGGATAGTAGAAGGTGAAGCAGGTAAAACCTCTGAGGAACAGATTCAAAGCTTTGCTCATCTGACAGATGTTTTCACTGGTATATCCTTTAACATTGAGTCAGAAGAAATGTTCCTGAAAAGGCCATAATTCCAAATAGTTTTACGCACTATCCTTCGTTCATTTTGATGATGGAATGGAAAAGTCAAGGGCTGTGTTAATTAGTTTCATTTCTCAAATGGACTATAAATATGGTTAGAAGATGTAGAGCAGAAGAGCAAACATAGGCCTTCTGTGGTGGTACATTAATTTTGCTGGATTAAGATTTCCAGTAGAAACAGAAAAAAATCTGGTTATCCATATTCACTATAGTTTCCACGACAAATGGCTTATTTTAATGAAGTTTTACATACAGTGTTATACAAAGCAAGTATTTATAATGCAATAAACTACAAGATGGGAGTCACAAAAAAGTTAATGAATTGGTCTCCAAAGCTTAAATATTCCTCCCATACCCAGACACACTGCATTAGGGTGATAATGTTAAAAGAATCAGAACTATATATATTTCTGGATTTAAAATTTTATTAAGTTTGGCAACAGTCAGCTTTTAATATTGCAAGTTTTTTAGATTTGGGGGAAGGTTATTTTGATTCTTGCCTAGGTCTTAGACAAAATTCAAAACTTGAAGAATTGTGACTTTAAGCTTTGATCTATCCATTGCATAAACACTTGTCCCTGAAGTGGTATTTGGGAAAAGTCCTACTATTCAGTAGAAAATATTCAGGTTTAAACATCACATTGAAATTTGTAAAAGCATGATATAACTTTAAACAAGTACACTTTTCTATTCTTTACCATCTCACTGTTCACTAGCAGCATTTTCTCAAATCTGTAGTGCATTTGCTATGAACATGCATTACATAAAAGCATATTAAGATTATTAAAAAACAACTATGAAATATCATATTGCTTGCTTTATTGACTTGCTTGTATACCTACTTAGTGATATTAGCTAGTTAGCTGCTTTCAGAAACAACACACAAAGAAACTACTCGTTCAAGTGACTGCAGAATATATTAGGACACCCCTTCATATTAAGGATGACTCTTCCTGCTTCCTGCCTCCCCACAGAAGGATGACTTTGCCTCCTAGTAAAGGCAATTGCGAAAGCCCCACTAGGATGACTATGATTTACATTAAGTCCTAAATGTTGAGTAGAAGCTCTTTGATCCCTTTTTGCAAATTTTGTCCAAAGCTGCCAGGCACTGACATACCTGTCTGTGGGATTCTGATGTTTTTGATGTTCATAGTCTGTGCATTGTGCTTTGATTTATGGAAGCTTAACTAAACCAGTCACAGTCTGCCAGGAACTGCAAGTTTCTGGTTAAAATATGTATCTCATGACACGTAAATGTTTTCTGCTGAAAACGCTTTGATTCTTTTGTGTTTTCTGAAGTGTCATCAACAGGTCTGAAAACTTGGCTAAAGTTCAGGGACTGTAATGAAAACTTCATCACAGCACCAGCTGTCACACAAGCTGAGACAGCATTTGGGACAAATAAACAAAGGATCCTTAACCTGACCTCCATCTCTTCTGCTCATGCACATATGTTGTAATGCCTCACACTAATTGTGGGAAAACCAAAGAGGCCTGGAACAGGAGTTTACCTGAAACCTGAAGAGACTTTAGAGGGGGCCCGTTAAGGAGAGTTACTTGCTCTTGGCAGCATTGTGATCCAATGCTGAGCAGTTAAACCAGCCAGGTGGTCACCATGGGCTCCCTCTGTAGTCAGCAGGCCAGTGGAAGAGAGTGGCTCTTCCCCATGGAAGAGCAGAAGGCAAATTTTGGCATTAACATCACATTATTATGTACCACAATCATATTAGCACATTCCACAATACTAGCACATTGGTATTGTCAGCACATTAGAATTATAAGGAATATATCATTACCACACCCTCTTTTTCACTCTGACCCCGGGGGGTACCAGGGGTAACTTGGCCCTAATGAAATTCACACATTTGGGGTATAAGAGTAACCAAATGAAGTATGTGCTAAAAATGGTGACCTGGCAACTGAATGGCCCTTTTCAAAACATGCCTTATTGTACAGGTAGGTCTGTGGCAAGTGGCAAGGGTGGTTTAGAGTATATCCTGAGCTACGCTTTGCCAGTGGAGATTAGACGATCAGAATGAATGGCTGCGTACCTGGCATTTCTATGGATTTCAAGGCTAGATAGTTGGCTCCTAAAGATGCTGAGTGTTCAAAGCATCTCTCCAGTGGAAAAGACCCGCTCAGGGTCACGTATGCCAGGCTGGGAGCTGGGCTGCGCTCACTTCTTTCCAGGACAATAGCACTGTTTTCCTTCCTTTCATGCTGCAAAACGGATTCAGCCTGCTCGCATTACATTCTTACGTTAATGTTCCATTAATTAGCTTCCCTTTCTTTATATTTGCTCTTCATTGTTCTGCTTTTACTTTGTTTCACTCCCCGTGTAATTAAAATGTTTAACACTGCTCCTTCCTGTGGTCAGGACACATTCGCTTACGCCCGTGTCGCGCCCACCCCGGGCTGAGGCCAAATGGAAGCAATTAAAGCAGGAACCACGTTGCCCGTGTGCCGCCGCTCAGCCCCGAACGCGGCGGTGCCCCCGACCTTTGCCGGGCCCCGGGGCCAAGCAGAAGGGCTCGGGGGGTCTTTCTGCTGAAATAAAGGGCTGATGTGTTCATTTGTTTCGGTAATGTCCGTGCGTGCGGGCAGGGCCCTGCGCCCACGGCCCCACCTCCGCCCCGCTGAGGGGGCCGCTGCCGCCGCCGCCCGGTAGGTGGCGCCTCAACACCGCCCACCTGCGCGGGCCCGGCCCGCCCCGGCCCGGCCTGGCCTGCTCGGCAGGACGGAATAAAATAAAATATTAAAATGATAGAGCGGGTGAGCAATGCTGCCGACCGCTCCCCCTGCGCCATCTCTTCTGAAAAGCGGAGAGACAGGGTGGGCCTGCAGCCCGCTGTTGACGTGAGGATACCAGCCCTACAGCCCGGCTTGCCCGGCTATCCGCCCCGATAGGCTTTTTGGCTTACGGAAGAGCTATAAAAAAATGCGAATGAAAACCACTTTAGTTAGTCTCGGGTCAGCGAGGCCTGACAGAGCCTGCCGGGCTGCAGCACCGATCGCTGCTGCAGGAGGTGCCCGGGCATTAGAGACATTGACATCCCTTGGGATCACACGGTGGGCGCAGCGGGGCTGTACTGGCACAAAACTGGTTCAGTGGAAAGGTGAAAAACTCCCTTTTGGGGCATGAGAAGCTGCTGTATCGGGAGAGGGTGCTGGGCTGTGGGATCGCCACCTGCAGCAGGGAAGAGTTAGGCAGCAGGTCAAGTTAATGTGAGCCCCTTGCAGCCTCTCCCCGGAGCTCCCAGCTCAGCTGCCCGGCGGCCTCGTCCCATGCCCGCAGTGCCTGCCTTTCACACAGCCTTTTACATCAGCCCCTCCGAGCGCCATGCAGGGCTGCAGCCTCCACCCAAGGAGCCAGGACCTCGTCTCTCCTACTGTTTTTTGTTCCCTGACTATAAAAAGGAGCTACTGATGTGTTGCCTTCCCCGAAGTCAAACCCATTAAATAGTGTAGGACAGCCTTCTATCATGCTGATAAGAAAAGTGAGGGAAGGAAGCTAGAGATTTCTAAAAAGCTCATTTTCTTCTTTGGGTGTGTTTGTTTTTAATTAAACACAGAAGTTCATTAAAATACACTGATAAAAATTAAGATATATATTTAGGAGTTTCTTTGTTAGACTGTATCAGTTTATACTGTATCTGCACGGTGAGGTAGTCAACTGCAAGACGTGTGAGGGATTTAAATACTGAATATCCATGCTTGGAAAGCAGGGAGGAAGGAAGTGAAACAGTCAAGGTGTTTTGGTGTTTTTTAAATTACATTTGACAAGAGTCACTGTGCTCTTCGAAGAATTTGCAGCTCAGTGTCAAAAAATACTGTTTTGGTTCACTTCTCCTTGAAAATTCTCTCCTGCAAGCAATGCAAGTAGTTGTCCCAAAATGATAGGATATTTCTGTAAAGAGAAGACTATTTCTATTATGACATCTGTGCTTCCACTTTTGTATAGTTTTACTATAAGCAGCTAGGATGTTGGGAGGAGAGGGTGCTGGTATCACATCTTTGTTACTAGAATATTGACATCTCTTGCTTCATTGATTTTTTATTACAGTCCCAAGGTTAGAAATAATGATTGTCAGTGACAGCTTCTTTGCTGCTTGCTTCAGCTTCAAGTGGTAATTTCAAGCATATTTTATTTTGGATAATTTCTCCCCATCTATATAAACTCCGTGCCTTTCTGTCTGCAACAGGAATAAGTAGTTTCTGCAAAGCCACCTCTTGGAAAGTTCAGGGCTGCGACATGCCAGCATAAAAGATAACACCAAACCAAGCTGCCTTTGTCACTACTACCGCTGCTGTCTTGGCATCTGTCGACAGCGAGCCGCTCCAATCTGGGGATCCCTGCTGGGGTGAGATATGGCCACGTCTCCAGCAACGGACCGGGCGACACCAGTGCCAGAACGCTGCGACCATCTGATGCAAGTCGCTCCTAATGAAAGTCCAGCATGGGGCTAAATGAGTTTCCTCCACTGCTGGGTGAGGGGCTAATGATAAAAGCCCTCCCTGGGCTCGCCACTGCTGTCAGTAGCTTTGTCAGGGCATATGGCATTTCACTAACTGCAGCTTGTGTGAGGTTTCCTCTCACCGTGTTACCTCTGGATTTGGCTGGCGGGCTCGGCTGAGACTCCTCTGCCTGCTGCCCGAGTGGTGTGCGGGTGCGTGGGTGCTTGCCGCGGCTAAAGGGCGGGCACCTGTGGGGCCATATCAGTTTGGCACCCGCTGGGTGTTCCTACTGCTGCTGGAGAAGCTCGGCTCACATGAAATCTGTACCGGTTTGCTGTGGAAAACAGCTAGCTAAAATTTGCTAAGGTAGTGCGGTTAGCTGTGCTCCCTCACACACAGGCACTTCTGCTGCCCTGCTCGTGTGGGCTGAGGCATCAGTCACAGCATTCACAGGGTTGTAACAATAATAATAATAATAATAATAATAATAATAATAATAATAATAATAATAATTATGTAGAGCAATAATAATAAAGAAAAAAGGAAGAAGAAGGCGGCAAAGTAAATAGGACAGTTATGGCCACAAAGTCCCTCGGCAGCTCACAAAATGTAATTTAAAATAATAAGAGGAAGAAAGTAGAGTCTATCGTCTAGCAGTAGACCTTTCATTAGAGAAACCAGTGAGAAATTTGGCAAAGTAGATTAAAAAAACCCAAAAGACAAATGCACACATACATGCAAACACACACACATAGAAAGACAGCAGGAGAATGGAAAGTATGATGAATAAAAAAAAAAAAAAGAACACCACCAAACCACTGTAGGGATAGGAGCTTGCTGGCTCACATTCCTATAGCAGTTTCTTCCACCTCAACTTTTTGTAGTTGATGTTAAATGTGAGACCTGTAATTTATTTTTTTTCAAACATAGCAGCAGCAGCATGTTCTCTGCACCTGTTGGTTTTATGATTTGCTTCTCACAACAATTCCTTTGCTGTTGAGACATGATTTGAATGACAGGCACTGCTGAATCAGCTTGTAAATAGAAATGGAGGTGGGTTCAATGCATTTTCCAAAATAACCTCCCTCTTCATGCCTTGTGTTACTTGCCCACTGCAAGGCATATTTTATTCTTCTTCATTTCCTGCCATTCGATTTCTCTGTTCTGTTTTAATATTCTTTCTATCTTTCACCATTATTTCCACATTCTTATGTTGTTCTCTTTGCACTACACTCCTCTGGGTTCACTCCTCAACAAGATATCAACAATTTAGATAACAGCAGAGGCATTCATAAGTGAAACATTTAGTTAAAACATAATAATCCTGCCCTTGAGATGCATTCGTGGCAGGTCAAAACCATGTAAGGCTTTTCTTAGAGACCTTCAATTACAGGATAGTCACTGCTCCTGACTGACCACACTAACTCCATGGTGCCCTGGGATTAATAATTCCCTAATACTGAATTAGACTGGCTTTTTGCCTCTAAGGACACAGAGCAGCTCAATGGAAGGCCATAATCTGAAGCATTACGAGAAACGAAACAAAACCCACAGTCCAACAAAACAAAGCACAGCCTTGGTACTGCAATAACTGTCCACTTTCTGTGAGTTAGAAACTCTACTCAGTAGAGTCCTGAGTCAGGATTTTGGCATGCTTTTGAGATTTGTCAAGGATGTACTTGTTTAAACGTGTATGGCACACTCTGTCTGTGCATCTCAAAGCACCTTAGGCCTGTTTATCATTTAGACTCTTAAGACCCCCGGCTGGGTAGGTTATGTCAAAGACTGGAAAACTTAGGCATTGAGGCTGTGGTCTTTAGGAAGTTTATTACAGCTAAGAACCCTTCCAAGATCTGTGCCTAAATGCTTGAGGCACTATTGAAAAAGGGGTTTACGTGCCTTAGCAGATTTGCCCTGTTTCATAAGCTTCTTGCTGGCATTACTGTCAATCTTGAAAGCCAGTGGGAGTTCTGGAAAGGTCAGGGAGGTCACACTAAGGTCCATTTAATTGTATCAGATCGAAGCAATGTACAGATGGAAGCCTGCTGCAATTTTCTGGCACACGTTCCACATGCCTTTTAAAACTAAATCTCTGGACTTAACCAACACATTCATTAGCAAGTTCTTCATGTGTGCTTCAGGTGATTCTTCTGTTGGTGGTGTTATCTAAATGAGTCAATTTTTCAAAGGAATTAGCTATTATTTAAAATATGTGGTTGTGAATCACATGGGAAGCTCCATCAAGTACTGAAAACATTATGTCCCATTTGTCATATTGCTGTGATAAGGTATTCAAGAAATTAACTTTGAAATTTAACTGAAATAAAAAGGAATTTTATGTGCATTTTTTCCCAGTTTTGCTGTTCATAGATCCACATGTATCCAGTGCAAACTTAAGGTATGCTAAGAGTGACTTTCACTATCTCTTGGAAGCTATGGGAGAAACAACTGGGGGGCTATGCACTCTATGAGAGATTCTCAGAGCAGGCAGGCCCCCAACAAGTCTCTACCTTCATGAGGGCCACCCTGACCACCACAGAAATGAGTGCAAGCCCAGCTGATGTTCTAGGGGTTCCCAGGATGTCTGCTGCACGCTCCTCTCGCTCCAGTCCTGTGTGTGCTGTGCTTATCACACTGCACTGCCTCACTGAAGGCTCCAGGTGTCCTGGTGCAGGGTGCATCCAGCTGAGGAGTTAGGGTCTGTCTCCAGCTCCTGCTCAGGAAAGGTTGTTTCCAGGCAGCCTGAACCTCCTGACAAAACACACTGCTTACACAAACTGTGTGTGTATTTGAAAGATGCTTGCAGAAGGGGAAGGGAAATTTGAAGTAAGCTTGGCCTGTTAGAGCAAGTTTATATAAAGACTGTAGGGCAACTAACTTCTTGACAACTGTTTATTCTTGGTGTGCCCTACATAAACAAAGTTACCTGAATGCAGAAAAATGAAAGTGATTGTTAGTGAAGATAATAAAAGTGCCCTAAAAGGTGTTGTGTAGTTTGCCCCATTCACCTAAAATCTCAGATTTCTTTATGGAAAAGGCTTCCCAAAATACTCTTCACCTTTTCCATTCAAGAAAATTTCAAGGGGAATTTAAAATACAGACTCTGCCCAACCTTCCCCCGAACAGTTAAAAAATACTCATTTTGAATGTGCTTACAGGGAAAATTTTTGTTCTAAGTCACTTTACCTCAAAACCTCCTTTATTTTATGAAGGATCAGCTTTTTATCTTCTCTCCACTTTTATAATTTTTTACCACTTTCTCAATACTTCAGGATGTGTGGTAGCTTATTTGCACTATTTCCCTTTTGCCTTCCAAAGTCAAGAAAGGTTTGAAAATTGAATGGAGTGACACATAAAAGGAAGGGGGAAGGGGCACAGGTGAAGATAAGAGGAACAGAAATAAATCCAGAACTTATCCTATTTATTGCAATCATAACAAATATAAAGAGTGGGGGAAAATTTGATTTAATGTATTAATATTGTTCTTTTAAATCAGTAAATAAATATTTTAGTCAGAAAGCAGAAATTTAATCTGATTTCAAAATTTCCAGTCTAAAATATTTGAGAATATATTCTTAATTTTATTTCAGGTACTGTTTTCAATGAAATAACATTTTAGCTTTGGAAAAAAACATTTGGTTTAACTAACAACATGATTTGCTTTATTCCAAAGGCTCCAACAAAGGTGTGGAGCCATCATTTGTGGTCTTTGTTAGTGTGGGTCTTAAACACTTTGGTGATGGTCACATTTTCAGTATCCACAGGCATTTTTTATTCCTGAGAGGAAGACAAACTTGTCTATAAGATAATGTAGCCTTTTAAACAAAAGAGTAAAAAAATCAGCTTGTTTGAAGAAACAAGATGACAGAAATAGACATACCAGTACTTTTTATGGAATAATGCCTGGCTTTAAATGTTTTTTTATCTGAATAGAAAAGTGAAGGAGTAAAAAGGTAGGCTATGGATAAAGTGTGCAAAATTTTATAATTGTCCTGTGCTCTGGTGTGTTACCAGCCACAGGAATGGGCTGGAACAAGTTATATTCCACTTCTTATACTGTTTCCTGTGGCCTCAGTAAATCACTAAACCCTTGTCTCTAAGTTTCTTTTTTCAACAAATAGGAATTATAAAACTTAATTTTCTGCCTCAGAGAAGTGTTGTGAAATTTAACTAGTTAATGTCTGCAAAAGGTTTTGAAGCCTCACCAAATAACTAGTGGGGATTTTTTTTTTAAGTGAGGAATATTCCCGGGTGAAAATATATAAATAATATAAATATATGAAACATTCTTTTTTTCCCCCTCTTGGAAACAAGAGCGAACAAGTTGAATGTGAAATCAGCGTTGCTGTAGAATATAAAGAACCAATGACTGAATAAACCTGCTTTGGAACACACCCTGGTAATTCACAATTCTATCAAACAATCTTCAATCTCCCCATTTTGCATTACTGACATTTATGATGACTCTACCAATGCGTTTATGACGCATTTTTCCTTTCGATTTTAACTCTGCTTTTAACAACACAAGTTTGTGTTTGCCCAGACAAGTAAGAACATTTATCCCACATTTTCAGTGTGGGATATGCAATGAAAAATTAATTGTTTGGTGGGTTTGTTTTTTTCCATGAAAAGTTTTACTGTCCCAATAATATCTTGTATAGTTTTCCTCCAGTGTGCTGTCAGCTGTACATTTATCTGGTGTCATTTCTTTTTATTCAAAAATTATACTATTTTCAGTAGTGCTGGATAAATGCTTCAGAAAGCTGTGTACAAACACTCATTTGAGCTCTTAAATAAACTCATTTCAATTATGTTCATGCATATTTCATGTACACTTTATCTGATCATTCTAGTGAATGATTTATTCGTAGGAATGTTTGTCCAAATGAAGGATTTTAAGGTCCAGGTAACTCACCAAAAAGATAAAAAAAAGGTGAAATCTACATTTCTCCTAATAAAAACTATAAAACGTAAGAAAACTCAAGGTCAGTGTGTTCATAAACATGAAAAATTAGCCATAGTCCAATAAAATTAATTCTATGTTAGTTCATTTGCAGTCAACTAATCCTGAGTAAATGGCAAACTAAGAGTGATTAAGAATGATTTTTAAAACATCAGAATATTTCCAACAGGTAGTAAGAGAAAGGAAAACAACATTCCAATAGTTGACAATTCACAGCTGCAATTTATAGAATACATCACCTGCAAATTCTCTGGTGTTTTATTCTATTTGTCTTATTTGTACACTGAATTTGTACATGAATGAATACAATAAAATTCATGCTCTTTATCTCAGCAACACAGAAGAACAACCTATTAATGATGCACAGTTATCCATAAGTATCCTTTGGAGAAAAGTTGATTTACCCAGAGGATAGAACATGTTTGTGAAAACTAGTGTTACCCATAACATATTCCAGTTGAATAGCTTTTGGTTTTCTCCACATTTAGTTTCAGCATGGTCATACCGAACAGATGCATGGCTTATTTGTTTAGATGAATTATTATTAAAATGGGAAAGAGAAATGATACCTCTACTAATGAGTTCTATTGCAGGGTGACATTTAGCTGTGCTAAGTATCAACAAAACATTTCTATTCTTCCTTCTAAGAAGTGTTCATATGTGCAGAATAGTTTGGGGAAGTCACAAGTACTCTGAATACAAGCAGTCTAACATTTACAAATCCCAGAGTATTTTTTGACATACATGATTTTCAAATTTCAGAATAAAATTAATTATCTCCAGGGCAAGCAATTAAATTTCTCCCCTTAAACTAAAAACAAAACAAAATAAAAAAGTGACCCCATTGAACAGGAAGGCCAAACAGTGCCACTCTCTGTATTTCCTCATATCATTTTACATTCAGACTGCTACAAAGTGGTGCATTCGAAAAGGTCCAAGAAACATTACCCTTTATAATCTGTCTTCTCTGATAGGAAATTAATCTGCCATTATAATTACTTTCTCTCCCATTCTTTGTCTCATTTTGCACTTTAGAAAGTAAATTGTGCTTCTCCAGCATTTGACAGCTCTGTCATGTGGGAATTTGGCCAAGTCAAGAAGCCCATATCTGCAAAGACTGTACAAGAGTTGAGCAGTCCTGTTACCATGAGTGGGATTGCTCATCATGAAAGCCACATCATTGCCTTGCAACAAGGACAGCAAGGGGCAATCAAGGAATGTTCAGAGGTGGCCAGTTTGTTGAGGGAAGAAAAGAGACATTTAATTATTTAACTGAGAGTTAGACACCTGGTGCTGCCCCAGGATTTATTTCATAGCCTTAAACCCTCTCCAACATTTATGGCTTTAGGTAGTCTTTCCTGTATTGCAAGACAATGGAGGAAAGGTGACAATTACAGGTTACTAAAGGACAACTTGATTACTGTAGTCCTTAAGGATGGGTCGGTGCAGTAAATCACACCAGGCAGGTTGAAATTATTTCAGTTGGAGGGGTGAAAGGAGTAATTTTCTATAGCTTTTGGGAAAAATTAAGCAACTCCTCCCCTTTCCTCTCTCACCTCCCCCCCTCCTTCTATGCCAATACATTGTGAAGGACTGGGTACACTGCAGGCGAGATGGGAGATAATTCCCTGCTGTGCGGATCAGGAGACTTCAGTGTGAGAAGGAGATACCAGAGACCAGTTGCCTGAACAGCCAGGGATCCCTGCTAGACAAGCAATATATTTCAGCCCTCTGCTGACTTGCAAGTTTGACCAGGACTTCCTTTGGTTCCTAAATTTCGGGTCTTGGTGGCTGTTGTTTTTAGTTTCTAACTAATTATATTGTCTGATCTTTTTTAAAAGTTAGGAGTGATTTTATTAATAAACTGGAATGTTTATCTGAGAGTCACCAGGATTAACTTCTACAGCAGTTGGAGGTGAAGGAGTGATACCAGGGATAACCTGGTGAGGAAATGCCAAAAGTGGAGAGAGACATGGGTTGCCCAGGGAGGTAAATCCCAGCAGGCAGATAGAACCTATATTCTGAAAGAAGATTTCTTTTCCCACTGACTTGGAGAATGCTGAAGTTGATCTTTCTGTACACTACCTTCCAGACATCTCATGGAGAACTGGTCTTTTGGTTTGTGACAACCTATCAAATGCTCTGTTTATGGAGTCTGTCTTAGATTCTGAGTCAAATATTTATTTGATTTCCCCCTAAGAAAGAAAGAAACAAACAACATTTGCTTCTTTCTTAGACCGTCATTACTGTTCTATTTAGTTCCTTCACAATTGCTTGCAGCTGGATCCATTAAAAAAAAACATAACACCCTCTCCTTTTTAAATCATACACAAGATGATTATTCTGACTACAGTGATCTGCAACTACATTAATTTAATCCAATGCTATCTTCATTTCCTTCCTTTCCCATTTAGTTACATAATGTGAAAATTAGCCTATTTCGGTATTATTATGATGATTTTGAGCTTCTCATTCTTCTCTCACATAGTGCTGGCTGCCCAAGATGACCTCAGAAACAATCAAAAAAGACTTAGAAGAAGGAACTGTTCTCTTGTCATGGCAACATTTTGCAGAAGAGTACCAGCGTAGCTCCTGCTTTCTGAATGCTTTCTGGGTCTATTCTGGGAACATGGGACTCCCACTTACTCTGATTAACTTCTGATTAATGTAAAGAATGAAAATACTTAAAAAAAGAGATGAGTTCTATTTCCAGCGAATTGCTTTGTGTATAAGAAGCCAGGATATGGTACAGAGAGACAAAAAAATCTCCTTGGTATTTAGCTCTAAAAAAAGAAAGGCAAATTGCTATTCAGACTGTAGGCTGGGTTGCATGCTCATCTATTTATTCATAATAGTCTTGAAGTGGTAAGAACTAAGCTGGTGGCAGGCCCAGCTCAGGGCTCTTCAGTAGAGTAGGGAGAAAATTAGTTTTATTGATCCAGAATTGAGGGGTAAGAACTTTCAATGTGTCTCTAAGACAGGGAAGCCTGGACCTTGTTGAGAGAAGCATGACTGGATCATAAATCTGATTGCTGCTTCTCAGGTGGCAGCTGCAGCCATCCTGCCATCCACAGAGGTACAGGGGGAAATGGGCACTTGGGCCTGTGTCATTCCTCTGTGTCTATGGCAGCCTGCTACCCTGAGAAATTGCTTTTTTAACCTATGTCTAGAGCATGTCTTCCTTCCTGACTGAACAGATTTTTGTAGCCCAATTAAGAGCTGTATTTGTGGTATTAACTGCAGCAGGCCAATATTTGTGTTGCTACAATATTGCCTGTGATATGGGAGGTCTAAGTTCAAACCATGGTTCTGCAAAACAAAGATTGCACTAGAGTAGAAAAACAGCCCCAAAACCAATCCTACACTTACTTGACATTCTGTGAAGCCTGAAATCTCAATGTATGTTATTCCATGCCAAAATTGTAGCCTTGAATGTCTTTCCTTCTTTAGACTAAAAAAACTTGGTTTTGTTCATTGACAGTATCACAGCTGAATTTCCATCAATGTGTGGGATCACATTAGCCTAAAGGACACATAGGGAAGGTATCTATGATGCATCCAGGCTATGGAAGAGCAAATACACAGGGAAACTCAAAAAGAAAACAATTCTTTCTTTCAATGTAGTCTATGTTGACTCATTACTATTTTGAAAGATAAGTTTGCATTATGGAAATGATCAGGAGTCTCAGTGAAACTAGATTTTGGCACTCTGCAGATTGGGTTTTTAATAAATATATTCTAATCGGGTTTTCCCCAAAAGTACATAGACAGCATAATTAGGACTTAAGCTACGCTATGAAATTTGGACACTGCCTGAAAAACTGGAGATAAAAGACATCCTGGACATCTGTAGTTTGATGAAGAGATCATTTTGTCCATGTTCTTCCATTTGGGCAGAGGTCTACATGAACCACTGTAGGCATTTTTGTGTAAATTTTTAAAGTACTACTTCCATATTTCTTACCTATCTATGTGCATGATACTAAGAACTGAACTATCAGCAAAGAAGTGAAATTACCCGATGAAAACCAAGTAGTGTAAAAGTTTCATGGACTGATGTTCAGGAACATATTTGCAGTACTCCTAGCCTTTGCTATTCCCTCACTTTGGACTTCACATACTCTTCACACTAGCGCTTATAAAAGACACTGCCAGGCAATATCAACCATTTTACATACATTTTATATATTTTTTAAATGAACTAAATAACACTATTGCACTGTAAAATACATAGGGAGTTGTCAAGATCCGATTAGTAAGGTTCTTAGAAATGTCCCTGCCTGAATTAAGGAGCAAACGAGACCATATGCCAGTGACAATTGTATGGGCTTTATTTGATAGCAAATGCGGTGGGGAGAGAGAGAGAGAGAGAAAAAAAAAGGAAAAAAGGTGGGGGTGACAGAAAGAGAGTAAGGAAAATATCACCACTCTATGGATCCTAATGATGCTCCAATGATCCTCTGCTGCTGGTCTTCTTGATGGTGAAGATCACCTCGAAAAGCCTAGAATCTGACGGGTTAATATATGCTCAGGCCGGGTAGGAACATCCAGGCTCCTCCCTGAGCGGGGAAGTTTGCCATTGTCTCTTAGAACAGACTCTGAGTTTGTTGCATTGCGTGCAGTCCTGTGCTGCAAGGCTGCAGGAGTGACTCTGGGGGACACTTCGGGGAGGACTTTGATGGATTAAGGCACCCCCTCAGCTGCCTCTCTCACGTGAATGTCCTGTGGATGTGGCTTTCCCAGGGTTGGGGGTTCCATAGCCAGTTGTTTAAGGGAGGATGGGTTCACTGCCCCTGAGCAGAGGGTACAACACACTGAAACTTCCTCCCCCGACCTTGGCTGGGGGGAAATTTGTGCAAACCTGCTCCCACCAAATGGGTCTGTGGGCTATGGTCTCCCCCACCTCAAAGCAAGCCAGAGATGATTCTTAGAGTGGCTGCTGGGTTTGGTCACATTCTTTTCCCTGTTTACTTGTTTGTTTCAGGTGATTGAAAAATGTGTTTTCCATTTATCTAATCTCAGCAGTTTGACTTTCAGTCCAAAGTTCCAGTCAGGCATCTTCAGGGAAGCTTCTTTGGTTGTAACTTCTTTATACAGTTTTTGTTAAAATGAACAAAACTTTGTATCAATGTTTGAGGCATGAACTATTTCAATCTCTGACAGGAGTAAAGAACTGAGAATATGAAGGATGTAAAGTACCAAGTAAGTTGTTCCTTCTTGTCAGAGTCAGTAGTCTGGACATTATATTGGCAAATAACACTTATGATGAATTGCACAGCTCAATCTGCAGCTCATACATGTATATTGGAAAACTGAAGAGAATTAATGTGAGCAATTTTTTAATATTAAATTGAAAATGAGATATCTTTTTTGCCAACAGAATATTACGTCAAATTGTTTTCTTTATTGCATTTTTCTTCTGAATATGATTACTATTTTCCATTTTCTTTAAGAATGCACGATCCTATTGTTTCTCCATACTAACTATTTGGGCTTTCCTTTGATCTATAGCAATTTCATTTAATTTAACAGAACAGGACTGGAGTTCTCAAGCATTTTATCATTTTCTTTGTGATGAAATCTGATGCAAAGTCCATGACTTCTGTAGAAAAATGCACTGTTATTGACATAAATGTGCATTGTGTCGGGCCTTCACATTTCAGGCATTTTTTATATGTCCTGACAATAGTTCTTGAACTGTGTAGACAGTACTGATGGATTATCCATTCTTCAGCATTTCAAAATGGAAACAAAAAATTGGTCAAAGAAAAAATCTTGGTCCCATTGTAATCAAAGGATGCTCATTACAAATATTTCCAAATGCTTTTCTTTTAAACTACAATTCAGATATATAGACTTACTAGACTTCTTTATAGCATAAAAATGAATTCTTCTTGCTGGAACTACCAGTGGTTGTTTAAGGATCAGTGAGCCTGATTTGGTTACATTGAATATAAGGTAGCCTCAGTCCAAAGCACAGTTACGTTATTTATATATGACAAAATGAGATTGTTAGGAAGGATCATTCCACATGCTGGTGTCTCAGGAAGTCAGCTAGGAGGACTGCAGAACAACTCCCTTCACTGTTACACAAGAAAGGCTGGCAAAGGCCAAAGAGAAGTAGGAGTTGCAAACAGCTGTCAGACATGTGCTGGTCACATCTAGAGGGGGGCACAAGAAATCATGAGATGGGATACTAGGGTCAGCTGTATGTCTGCTTAGCTGATTTTAAAGGGTTTGATTGGGAGAAAAAAAGCTTTGACTTGAAGATGGCATGTCCACCATGTTTACTTGATACATTACATGCTTAATTGACATGTTGCCATGAAAAAATGTTATGAAAGTGGTTTGTACTCCAGAAAAGGAAAAAGTAGCAGGTCTGCTTTTGCTTTATCTCTTTAGTATACTAACACAGATGACCACGAATAGAACCTAGAAAGTGAAGTCAAATGAGATGTTAGGTTTATTAATAATTTAAGGAAAAGTACTGACTGCCCCATTCACAGAGGAATTCCAAGCTTGGGGCAGGCTACTCTATCTCTGGCACAGCATATACTACACAAAAGGTTCTAGCAGGTATTAAAGCTTCAATAACTGGAAGAGGTCATTTATGTTTATAATCTTATTCAAGATAATTTCTGTGAATGGGATTTTCAGAAAAAGAACCGAAAAAGTCAGACCTAGAAAACTGATTATGAATCAAGACTCATTACGAACTGAAGGCTCAGCTTGAAAGCAAATAACAAAAGCAATTTGCTTTGTTGGAAGAAATTGTGTGCAGAATGGTCATTTACAAAGGTAAGAGCAGGATCTGGGAAAGAACCTATAGACTGTCAAAGTTCCCTCTTCACAGCAGCAAGCAACAACCACAATGGCTCTCAGTTCTGCTGATTCCTCTGTGTCCCTTGCCCAGTTCATGCGCCTAAACCACATAAGCTCTTTTTCCTTTCATATATCCTCAGTGACTGTCTTCTATGGAACTGTCATTTCAACTACATGCTCCATATTTTAAGGTTTCTTGTCATACCAATTTTTCCAATATTCAGTCAATCGGGTAACAAGTTTAGTAAGAGGCAACATGAAGAGATTTGGTTTATCAAGCCACTAACCCTCACATTGACATTGATTGATAATAATGATGTATATATGCACACAACATGGTGATTTAAAGAAGAAAAATTTGGTGAAATCCTAAACAAAATTCACAAAGAAAAATATGAATGAAAAGTTGAAATTCTCTGAAAAAATTCCATGATCAAAAAATATTTTGATGCAAGAGGAGGAGAAAAAAGTGTGCTAATCTACAGTTGTCATAATAGACAAACATATGATAGGATAAAGGACAAATAGACGTTTGATGATCTAAAATGTTTGGAAGGTTTCTTCCATTGAGATGGAAACAAAACACAGTAGAGGGGATATGGCAGTATTATTCAGGATACAAAAAGAACAGAAAACTTCAATAAGTATTTCTGTTCGCTGCATTTGGAAATGAAGGAGATGGTACCCTTTTATCTGATGATGAGGTATATTATCAGCCTTCTTCATTTCTGATGGAATAATAGAAAAACTCCTAGAAAATAAGCGTCTTTTACGCTTGAGGAATAAAATATAATTTCATTGGTCCGTTTTGAGGATTGATTGATGGGATATTCTGTCAATGTAATGGACTTTTCAAAGACCTTTGAATCAGTGGTGCATAATATGCTGATTGTGGAATCAATGCTATGCAACACCAATAAAGAACGTATTAAATGGATTAAAATTTGGTACCTGACAGCTTTCAGAATCATAGTCATCAGTGGTCAATGGGTAAAGCTGACTTGCTGTTGAACAGTTCTATCCTGATGTTGGGAAATTACCTCAAGGATCAATACTGGGCCAGTACTGTTCAGCATTTTTGGTGCTGGGAATCAGTAACTGGGAAATAATGAATTGCAACTGTGGAGGATTCTAGGTGACCAAGACATCGTGGAGACAGGCACCCAAACTGCTCTGGATTAGTTGTAGTTAAGCTTGTTCAAATGAGCTATTTTGAATACAGCTAATTAGTCATATCTAAGAAGAAAAATAAGAGTTCATGACAAGGGAGAAGTCCCATTCAGATAGAAGTTAGGGTGCACATCTTTAACAGTACTGGTCGGGAGGGATAAATTGACAAAACAAAGCACCAAATCAAGATCTTATGTCTTCTTTGAAGAGGTATTTTTAATAAAAAAAAATAGTTGATCATCATGCAGAGTAATGCATATGGATTGCAAGGGCCTAGCCTGACTGAGAAATGAGACTCAGATTTCTAGTGGCCTGTCTGACTTTGCCCTCAATAAATTTGTAGCTTATTGTCCCCAGAATTTCATCTCTTGTAAATTTCCTATGAATTTGTATTGTATTTTGGTTCTATTCTTATTTTTTACAGAACAATTAGCTCATGCCTTTAAAAAAATCCCAGTCATTATTAGTAGTGTAGTCTTGAAAACATAAGCTGAAAAGGGAAATAACTGCAACATTACCCACTGGTCACCTCTTATTTTAAAAGACACAATACCTCTTCTCTATCCCCTGTGCCACACAAATACTAAGTACTGTCTTCAAATTCAAGTCAGGGAAGCTTCTGGCAGAAATGCTGAACCTAGAAAAGTCAGGGTTTGGTGAAATTCTGCCTTCTGAAGGGATTAGTAGTATGAATATGTACTTAATTCTCACTCTCTCTCTCTCTTTTCTTTTTTTTTTTTGCCTAATTTCCTGTTGCCATTTTTTTATCTCTTCTTTTACTTTTCTATCGCTTCTAGTTCCCACCCCCCCCCTTTTTTTTTCTATATTGCAGGTGTCAAGTTCTCCATGCAAGACATTTTTTTCCTTGGCATAACTAGATCCCATTGTCATAAACAGAAGTTTCCTAATACTCATAAGATTACCGAGCCTCCTAGTAGTTCTGAAGCATGGAAAATTTCAGATATGTTTGTAGCATGAAGCTGATCCGGTGATGTTATCTGGTGTGCCATTATTATTGTAGCCTACAGACTGTGGTTGCCTGTCTCTACATGCAGGTAGTGATGAAGCAGTGAACAAAAGCTTTCTAAGTGAGGAAGGAGACATGGTACAATTTGAAATTGTTAACCATACAATATAACAAAGAGTAAGAGTTCTAAGTTTAAAAACTAAATATAAGGTTACAATTTGAAAGGAAGGTGGCAAAGTATAGAATTGTGTACAATAGAATTATTATTCCTTTTTAAGACCTTGCCTAGTTTAATTCCATAATCCCATATGTGAGCATATCATTACAGCATATCCTTTATAAAACAGCAGTCAGAGGTGAAGGTGGGTAAGCTTTCGAGCAGTTTGCATGAAGAAAGCTGCTCTTTATTCACATATAAAAGTAAAGAATTGGGTCTGATTTTGGTATGAAATTATGTCTGTCAGAAAGTAGAGTGTTGGCTGTATGTCACTATTTGCACTATTACTGGATACACATCTATTTTAAGGAAGGGATTTTACTGGAAAAATAATTTATCTCAGTTCTAATTAGAAGACCTTTTTTGTTTATTTGTTTTTGTTTTGTTGTTGTTTTTTTTTTTAATGTAGTTCCAGAATTCCTGTATTATAGTGTTGAAAGCCCTTATTCCTAGATTTTAGCTCTCTTTATTATGGAATCAGTATCTTCCTGTGTATCTTGGGCTAATGTTAAAATGTCCTTAGCAAAGAAGTTCTGTATGCAATCCCTTGATATTCCAGTAAATAGAATAGCTCAGGCTTGGTCTCCTTTTTTGTGACCTTTGAATAGTCCTTTAAATAGTCCTTTGATATGTACAACTCTTTAACAGAGAGTCCAGTGTTCAAAAAGGGTGCATTTTTCATGTGCAGGAGGAGAACACAGCTGGATGATGAGATGAACCACAGCTGAGATGAACCACAGTATCCTTATTTACATGGTTTACCTTCTTTCTGCTTCCTTTAGGGCTCTTGTAGTCATGTTTTGAGCCAGCAGCAGGTGAGGAGGCGTGTGCTGCAGGAAATAATGTGCTGATAGACCTCAAACTGCCACAGGGAGTTACAGTGAGGACCTGGGGGAACCAGGATAAACCCTGTGATGGATCTAATTCTCCCTGTCGTGCACTTCCTCTGGTTTCTTTAGATTATGGTTTAATGCTGTTGAGGTGTGCCTATGGATATATAACATGCTTTGCATAAGCGGGTGTGGTGTCATTTCCTTTGCCCAGCTTTGCTAATGTGAACTGACAAAATCCTTATTCCAGCCCTCTAAGAATCTCATAGAGAAGAAACTGGAAATACATCTCCTTGAACAGAGGGTCAAAGAGGCTCATGCAAGCCCAGAAATGGAGATACTACAGTGGGGTTTTTTTAAGTTTCCAGAAGGGACCACTCATCTGAAGAGTGCAGTTACAGGTAAACACAGGAAAATTTAATACAAGTGTTTCTAGGATGGTTGGAAGAGGGATTACTCCCATGTTGCCCACTTTAGAAGAACAAATGGGTGAGTTTTCCATTCCATTTTTTCACTACCCCACTGAGTAACACAGTGTCCAACTACTTGAGCTGAGTAGCCAGCTAGAAACGTTTTTCTAATAAAACATACTTTGGAGAATAAAACAGCCCACTACAAAAGTGGAAAGAATATAGATTATTTACTTGGGAAAATTATTGTGCTCATACCTTAAATATAAACTTTGTTAGAAGATTTTGCTCAAAAGTAAAGAAGATTTTACTTAAAAGTAGCAATTCAAAATTAGGTTGGGAGTAGGGGAGAGGGTAATCAAGGACATGAAGGCGAGAAAGGAGTTACAAAAGTCTTTCTCTTTAGGTGAGCTCTAGGAAAGTTCATATGTTCAACAAGAATATAAGAAACAAGAAGCTGCCAACTACACTAGTACTCAGCAATTTTCCCTCTTCCAAGAATTGCAGTAGATCCACTGATAATAGAATGTATGCT
Source organism: Sturnus vulgaris (assembly GCF_052056855.1). NCBI lineage: Eukaryota > Metazoa > Chordata > Aves > Passeriformes > Sturnidae > Sturnus > Sturnus vulgaris. The sequence continues at coordinate 71,046,520 of NC_142243.1, read as the reverse complement.
TGAGCACGTAGCACTGACTTAAGGTTAGTGCTTATGAATATATTAACACTCCTATTGAATTGTAAGGAACACAAAGACTTTAAAAATAATGAAGTGTATTTGAAAGTCTACTGTTGGTTTTATATGTTAGGCTATTTTGTTATTTGGGGATTTTCCTCTGCTGGATTTATGCTGTAGCAGAGTTAATCAGCAGGCTGCACACAAACTGGCTGTTCCAGGGAAAAACCCATGAGTCAGTTGCCACTGAGCCCTCCTTGCAGTTGTGGTCTTACACTGCAGGGACAGAGTTTGGAAACTAAACTGAAGACTAAACTGATCAACCCAAACAAGGACTGCTGAACAAAGAAAAATTATGAGCTACCTTTATTTTTTAAAAATAGTTTTATTTTAAAAATAAAGATGGAACCTGCTCTTTTTTTCTTTGTTATATGTGGTAGTTGAATCATAAAGGTCTGCCTTGCAGGGTATCCTGACACCAATGATTAGAGGCTCAAAGCTTAGCCTTCAACCTGAAACTGTTTTGGAGGTAGAAGAGTAATACAAATACCTCTCATATTCCTAGGGGAACAGGTTTATTTTCCTCTGCAAATCTTTTTTAGACAGCTAAGTTTGTAACATTATCAAATGGTAAACAACAACAAAATCTCGGAGCGACTTTGAAAACTCATGACGTATATTTGATTGCTTCTAAGTTCACTGTTAAGACTTATTGGTCTTCTTCCAGTTTGTAGAAGTGATTTGGGGGGAGGGAGACTAAGTATTTTTCTGTACATGTCTCACGCAGACAGGAAGACAGAAGATTATTTGTTCACCTACACACTCGTGACGTAGAGAGCTGAGAACTCTGTGATGGTGATGTTAAGCGAAGTTGGGAGGGTGCAGTGCAACATTTTGTGCCTTTCTGTTCTCTGTGAAGAGAATGATATTGTTTTTCTTTTGCTTTGTTTTGACTCTTCGAATTATAAGGTCTCTGAGGTATGGTTGATGCTCAATATGGACATATATATCGAAGCATTCACAGGAGACCAGACACAAGCAGCACTTCTAGGAGTTGCTATGTACCAAATAATAAATAGTACTGATGAAGAAATATGGACTGCTAAGAAGTGAAGGAAAAAAATACCTCTTCTGCTGTGAAGTAAAAATTAAAAGAGCATATGTGGTCTTTGCTTTTCTCCCCATGGGTATTATGTGTTCCCATAGCCTTCACTAACCATTTTAGAGCAGGACAGCTGACCTTCGAAAGTAAATACGATTAAAGCTGAACAAATCAGGTAATTACAATAAAAACATGACTTGACAAGCAGCCTCTGGACAGAATTACAGTTCTATACACAGCCTTCTCATTCAATTAGGATGATTTGAAATGGTAAAAATATTTAGTTTACTTTTGCTTGATATTTGTGGGACACTCCATTTCTAAGCTATATTTAAAAAGATTTTAGAAAGAAAAATTCTTTAGAAAAGGAAAGATAATTCAACTTAGGTATTGAGTTCTTGCATTTATCACTCAAAGGGATATTAACAAGGTGTTGCCAGAGGTACCTGGATCCTTCTTCGACCCAAATCTCTTGTGACACAGGAGTTCCTTCCCTCTCCTGCTCTTTTGCTACAGCCTGTTTGCAGCTCAATAACTGGCACAGCTGCAGACCCGTACAGAGAGGAGCATGTGCTGCTGTCTTGCATCTCCCTTCTCCTTCTCTCATTTGGGAGAAGTGCAGGTAGCAGCCTCCCAGCTCTAAGGGAAAACACAGAAAGATGTGAAAGGTGAGAACCAGAGATGGAAAAACATGTCCATAGAAAGAGGGGGACTCGACTAATGCTATGCATGTTACTGTAGTACTACCATGTCATTGTATGGGCAACAGCACTTAGAATCAAGAAAGGCACTTCATTGTCACCTGCCACTACTGCATTTCCCAAACTGCACTGACATTCCCAAAGCAAGGATGAGTTGCAAGGTACAGAAAAAAAAGCGAGCAGAGAAATGAAATCCAGAATGTGCCACTGAAAACATGAAAGTCAACACTGAAATACAGGGTCAGAGAGGGGAACCAACACACCCTGGATCTGCAGGACATCAATCAATTCCTATGGCCAGAGTAGATCTTATAACATCAGAAAAATTGGGTCAAATTCCTATAGAAACAACTTCTAAAAGCTCTTTAATCCCATTAAAACCAGTCTGAGCAACACCCTATAAAGCATAGAATGCTCAGACATACAATCAAGAAAGCATCATAATCGAGTTTAAATAGATTATATAGGTAATACGATCTGGTGAAATCCCTGGTGCTACTTCCATGCATAAAAGTTTCACAGGACCAGGCACATGGTGGAACCAAGAGTCTCAAACAGGCAGGAGACCTGGGATGGTTTGTGTGCCATTTTGTCCTGGGATACAAGTCGTGGCACAAAGGTGCCTGAGCTTGGGGAGATCCAGGCTGGCACATCGGGGGGGCACAGCTCCACTGTCACGGATCCCACGTGGCGTGGTGGCGCTGGCATGGCACAGCACCGTCCTTGTCAGAGACACACGGGAGCCTGTCACTTTGTCAGCCATGCCAGCACAGCTCTCTGGTGCTGTAGCTGGGCTGCCTCTGCTCCCAGCAGGAGCTCACGGGCTGCTGGCCCCAGCATCTCTGCACCGTGGCAAAGACACCTAGTCCCAAACCGAGAGCCTCACTGTGCAAAGTGTTTGTCAAATGCAGCACAGAAAGATACCTTGCCCCGAGGAGTTTACTGTCTAAATAAAATGGAACTAGTGTAGACTGCACATTGCTCAGTGTATAAAGCAGTGCTTGTCGCTTTTTCTGCCAGCAATGTGCCAGAAGTCAAGCTATTAAACTGCAGTTAGCAGATGGGCTAGGTACTCCCGTTGCTTTTGCAGAGTGCCACGCAGCGACCACGGCTCTTCATCATACACCTGACACTATCAAAATCCATATTATGGTCCTAAAGAGTGATAGAATATCTCTAAGCTTGGTGAGTTATATACCCCTCATTAATATACCCTTTCTTTTCAAGGAGCTCCCATCTTTTGAAAGAGTGAAGATTACTTGGGGTTTTAATAAATGAACTGCTGTAAAGGAACATGTTGCTTTCCTCCTCCTAAAAAGATGCTATTTATATCAATAATCCCATTGTGAGTGTTACTCCAAACCTCAGAACAGAACAGTGACAAGTTAACCAACCACTTTTGTAATAACATTTACTGCCCTTTATGAAGTTAACAAATCTATTTTTCAAATTTCAGTCATTTAGAATACAAAGGGAAAAGCCATTTTTTCATATGATAAAATGTAGCTGCTGCTGGAATCAAAGAGTCAACCACATTTTTTTCATTAATTTGATTATTCTGAAATGATTGATAAGATTAATTAAAACTGGTTTGATTCAGAGATCTTCAGAGGACCCATCTACACAACTCTTACAATTTCCACTTGAATAAAAATGGAACAGCATCTATAGGGAGACAGATATACCCAGCATGCCTCTTTTCCACTCTAGCTGTATGATAGTTATTATGCCTATTATTCTCCTTGTGAAGCCTCAGTCCATCAGGAATATTTTGAGACTCTTAGTAGGATGTAGAAGGAAAAAAATACAAATCTATGAGGAAAAGAAAGAAAGAAAGAAATAAGGAAATGCAGGAAAGAAGGGAGTAAAGAGATAGAAAGAGGAAAGATGAGAGAGAGGAAAATAGATAAAGGGGAGAGAGAAGGAGAGAAAAACCTCAGAGCTTAAGTGTAATTTTGACCAATTAAAAAAGCTCAGCAACTCTGCATTGAATCTTTGGGGGAATAGATAATTTCACCTCCCAGAACAAAATGCCTTAAAGACTTCCTTTAAAGCTGTGAATAAGCAGTAGTTTTTCACTCATTCCCTCCCCTTTCCTGGTATGTGATGTAGAGTTAAGGGTGCCTAATAAATCAATAGTATTTGCATAAATAAAACCAAGCTTGTATTACCAGATCAAGGCTAAAATCTTCAATATATCTCACATAAAATACTATGATCAGAGAGGGCTTAATCCACTCTCTGGATCCACAGATATTCTTCTTGAATGTGTCTATGAAAATCTCTAAGAAGGCATTTATTTTCCCTTTTCATAATGTGCCTTGGTGTTGACTAATTTTCAGTCTAGCTGTCCTGCTTCTACAAATAAAACATCCAGTGGAAGGGCATGGGGGACCCAGAGTTCCCACCACTCTCTTCCTTGCAGATTTTATCTAATGTGCTCCCCGAGATTATACATTTGTAACATCTCAGTAGAATCACACAATTTAAACTAGTTTCAGTAACCATCAAGAAAACATAATCAAACACATTGCTGTGTCTTATCGCTGCTATGATAGGTAAGGACATGTTCCAACCAAATTTCAGATACGTGTCTAATTAAAAACTGCTGAACATTCAGCACACTGCTATTCAGTAAATAGGCTTCAGAAGTCTTTGATATTAAATATGAATGTAGGTGTTTTACTAAATTTGGTCCCATAAAGAACAATATATTTAATGGGTATCGCAGGGGTAAAGTGACTGTTTAAAGAAGTAAAAAGAAATATGTAGGAAACTTCAGGAGACTGAAGTAACACTACTGATTAAATAAAACAATTCTTACTGTAACTGTATCTTATGCTGATGGTGCCAGCCGTGAAACATTGCAAGGCAGTGAAAACCTGTTCCTCATCACAAATCAATAAGAAGTTTTGGCATTTTTTTTATTTGGCCCAGAATCTTTTTCCCAGACTTTTTCTCAGCTGTTCATCTGATTAAAGTAGTGCACAAGCATAACAGATGTACTTTGTGCCACCACAACGTTATGGTTTAGTCAGAGTGCACATTAAATCTATCTTTTCAGTACTGTGCAAGGATTTCCATATCTGCATGACTCTACCTTTAGTAAGCGCAAGTACAATGTAGGCCAACATTTGCATGTGAAAAGTCATCAAAAATCGGGAGGAAAAGTGCCTACCTCAGTCATTTTTAAATAACTCAGGCCATTAATTGGTAACCTTTGTTTCTCCTACTTGCAGAGGCATAAATTAGTTTTATGGATTAAGTATATTTGAACTTTTAAAAATGCTTTTATAGCTTAGAAATCAAAATACTGTATTTCTCATCACACTTCAAAAACAGTGGAAGATAAGTCTGTATGTATTTCTGGGAACTGATTAGGACTCTAATACCTTGATACAAATTGTTACTGGAAAAATCAACCTCGTTAATAATTGCAGCAACAGCCCAAAGGTTCATGGAAGGAAATATTATGATTAGTAAAATCAGTTTTCACAACAGAAAATTCAGCATGTTATTTGTTTATAAAGGAAAGCTTTAGGAAAGCAGCAGCCATCAGCCACCAGTTAAAACAGAGAATATGAGAAACCTTTAGCGTTATTATGATAAAGACGCAAGTTCCTTGAGTACCATACATTTCATTACCAGTCTGACATCTTTATGGAGCCCCAACATAATATTTTAAACTGGAGTAATGGCAGGTAATTGTCCACTTTCCTGACAGGTGTGGTGTTAACAGATGCAAAAGGCATCTGTGGCACTTGGGACTTAGAACCAGGTCTGACCTGTGGGGGAGTGTTGTTCTGGTGGGGATGGACTCGTGTGCTGCATGGCTGAGGTTTTGCAGGAGCAAGTTGTGGTTTAAAGCAAATTTTGACTTTTGGTTTCCAGAAGTGACCAGAAGGGAAGAGGTGGATTCTCAGGCAGTGGTTACTTAGGACTTAAAAGTTTCATATGTTACAATAGAGTCCTGTGCCACAGAGCTCTGCTGGCCTTGAAACACCTCCAAACAGTGTTATCATTCACACAGTACTGGTATGAAGTAAATAATATCACAGCAGCAAGGGGTCAGATATAGACCTCATGAGAGCTGCTGTTAGTGCTTGCCACAGAACTGCCTAGAGGAAGCTCTCACTGCTGCTGGAGAGGCTTTCCTGAACTCCCAACCCCCTACCCAAATCAGGCAATTGAAAACCAAGCAGCCAACGAGCTCTGCAATTGCCTTTGCTTGTCTTGTGCTCCACAGCCATTTCCAACTTGACTTTTCAACCATGATAAGACAAGGTGTTAAAAGAACAAACCATGAAACCATGAGTGTTTTTCATAATTGTATGACTCCAGGAGATGGAGGCTTAACAATGTCATTTCTGGATGTACCTGTACTAACTTCTGCTTCTCTCAATATGCTTATTTTGAAACTGGCAGTATCTTTGTTGCTGAACTCTTTTTTAACCAGGGGAGGCCAAAGATACATTTTTTTTACAACTGAACTATTAGACATCTTCCCAGATCAAGCATCACCATGTGGTCAGAACTGAAAGTATTTCCCAGCCTGACTGCCTTGCAGAGTAGTTTCACAGGCAAAATTTCCTTCCCCGGTGTGGATCTCCTGCCCTGGATGAGTGCTCAACAAATTTCAGAGGATATCTAAATATCTGCTTCTGCTCCAGACTGGAGAGAAATCGGATGGAGAAACTTCTTAGTGGTGTCAATATTATGGAGACCAAGGGCCTAAGAATTGTCTCTTGTCAGACCCTTTCAAGTCTGCAGTGGTGGGTCCAACCATAGTGGACAAAGGTTTCCTGCTTCTCTTAACCAGAGTGTGTGTCAGTACTCTTTCAACCTGGGCACTTTGGCTTCAGCTGCTAAAGCAAGGAATCAGGATCTGTGCTGCTCCCTCACTGTAACACAGTTGCTTGAGCTTATCATTTTTCACCAGCTTTGTCAAGGCCCTGGATCACAGTTCACCTCTTCACAGATGCTGTGAAACATGGAACATAACAGCTTCTCCAAGGGCTTTTAGGCCATTGGCCCATGCTTTAGGAGAAAAACTAAATGGAGATAAAGGAAGTAGTGATATAAGTATATGCCTTCACTTACCCAAGTTTTTTCCCCCATTGAGCATTCATCTGAGTCCTTTTAGGTTTTCAGGATCTTGCCTTTCCCCTTGCATATAGACTTACATTGATTTCCCCTAAGCACCTGGCATCCCGTCTTATTCCTGCAGCCACTGAGGTAGCAGAGCACTTCTGCTTCCCAATAAATGAGATGACCAAAGACCTTGAGACCTTTTCCTTTGTAATCACCAGATTTCTTTGTCAGATAATCAGTTACTCAGTTACCAGCTCATGAGAGCAGGTGATTTTTCTGTTTGGCAGTCAGCTCCTCACCTCTGACTCGCTTTGGGTGAAGGGATAATTGAGGCTCGACAACTTTCTGTTTTTACCTCTGTCTTCATCATGTGAAATCCCAGTCCAAGGAAGAGGTAAAAAGGGTGTCTGATCAACCCATTCCTAGTGGATAGTTTGATTTAAAAAAAAAAAAAAAATCCACATTTCTTCAATCTATATACAAAAATTCACCACATCAAAGAGGAAAATATTATTTTTACAGTGAGGGATTATTCCAGCTGTTGTAGAGATCCTATTCATACACCACTAGGACAACTAGTTTATTCAGATGAGCATTTTTACCTGTTTGGACATGTTTGTGTCTTGATGCAGCAGAAGGCTGATAGAGCTTTTCATCAGTCAGACTGAATCAATCCATCAATCAAATATTGGTGCATGACTAGTGAGTGAAATCTATCCTTAGTCTATCAGTCTTTCATTCCTCCCTCTCTTCAAAGTCACCCACTCCTACAGACCAGTTAATGCAGAGGCTGACAGTGGTACTCTTGCTTTGATTTTTTTTGTGACAGAGTACCCAAAAGTATTTCTTGGCTTGTTCTAGCATTTACTTTGCTTTGCTTAGTGGTTCACCAACAAACATGCATTCTATTGCTAATTAATATGTTTGAAATTCTATCCTGGCCCACAGCACTGAAAAAAAAATCTCAGAAGTCTTTGACTGCAGTAGCTATTAATCAGCCCTAAGCCCTTTGCATTTGTCCTAATTCAAAGCATTTGTTTCACAACATATTTTCTACATACCACACCAATGTTGATCAACGTAGGTTTCAAAATCCTTGTTTATTTTATTTTACAGCATGTCAGTCTGGGAAGTTAGACAAAAAATAAAAAAAAATAAAAAAGGCTGTTTATTTGTCTCATGCTGGGAATTTCAGACTCCAGCAGGGTTCAATGGAGTGTGTGTCACCATCACAGAGCGTGCTAAGGAGGCACACTGAGTGGGAGCTGGTGATGAGACAGAGGAGCAGAAGAACTCAGTGTTTGGCAGTGGAGAAGACATAAGGGAAGACAAACAGCAGTCTTTGCAGAGAAGCCTCTTTCATGCTGTACAATGGATGTGTGTTTTTATTGGCCTGCATTGTCCATTCTGCTGCATAAAGGGAAGCAGCCTCTTGCCACAAAACTCAACCCTACCACGCACAGAAGGTGTCAGTTCCACAGAAGCTCTGAAGACCTCAGGACAGACTCTAGGGCAGACTCTAAACTGATGTGCTGCCTGGGATATGGGGAGGAGCAATGCAGTAAGCTGTTCTCTTCCAGCTCTGTGCTAATTCTCTTAGAAAAAGGAATAAAATTGCCATTATGCAGGTACGGCCACCCCAGGACTCCTGACATGGTAAGGGCGGATCTGGGAAGCATCTCTCTAAAATTTTGCAACCAGAGTAGAGGGAAATTTGAGACGCTTTCCTTGCCTCAGATCTCTCCCACACACATTGACTCTCTGGATAGAGACTAAAACATTGCTGTGAGCAATGATTTATCCCTTCCTTTTCTACAATACTTCTCCATAAGAATAATTTTTGCCTCTGCAATTAATTGGATTTATTAAGATAGCAGGCATTTTTACAGTATACTGGCATGTTCCACAGGGTCTGCTAGCTCTAACACTAATTGTACAATAGCACTGTCAAAATAATACAATAATACCTGCCAAAAGAGAGTACATTTTTAAGGGAAAAGTACCTACCTATTTCCAGAAAAGTGTAACTGTGAGAGAAACACAACTGCAGCTGAAGCTGCAGCTGAGGTTGCTCTGCCCATTTTTGAAGGAGATTCATGGAGAAGATAGGGAAAAAAGTCGTATAGCTTCACTTGAATAAAGACTAGGTGCTGTTAAAAACTCGTATGCCAAATAGTTAACAGATTAAATAAATAAATAATAACACATACACGCCAAACCCAAACCAACTAAACAAAAAAACCCCACCACTAAACTACCTCACGAAAAAGAAAGGAAAAAGCTTAAATCCAACTCCAGTCTTGCCCACTGTGTCTTTGCAGTTTCTATGTTTGGCTTGCTGTGACTCACTGTCCAGCATCTAAACCTGCCTGATGTTTTGGGGAAGCCTTCCCATCACCTCTGAGGCAGCTGCTCCCATCTGTCACACGGGTCTCCTGCTCCTCTGAGCAACATCAGCACCTCCCTCCAGAAAGGAGCCATTTCCCCACCCACCCAGAACTCGTCTGACCTATTCTTACAAGAATACATAACTAAGTACAGATAAATCCCCTTCACAGCAACGTGATATTGCCAGCTTTCTAAGCGGTGCTTTCACCTCACCTTGGCTATGCAAAATTTTTATGACTTAAATGGCAGGAGATGTTTCTTATTTGGCTGATTTCTCCTCCTCCCCTCCTGTGGGAGCATTCAAGGACAGAGTACTTACTGGAGGCTGGGACAAAACAGTCTTATCTATAGCACATCACTGCTTAAAAGCAAATATTGTTTCTAGCTTCTGATTCCCTTTTTCCCTAAGGTAAGTTTAACTCTCATTTAGTTTAGGCATTTAGTTTGCCTTTGCTTTGTTCCACCTCTAAAGTGCCTAAAAGCAAAACATAATGCTCGGTCCCTGTTCCCTCTTGGTGTGGAAAGATTTCTGCATTTTTATCCAAAAAGAAAAATAGAAATAAAAAACTGGTTGGTTTTTGTTTTGGTTTGGGATTTTTATAGGATTTGTGATTTCCTTCCATTGTACTGGAAGACTCAAACTAACAGGGACACTAACAGGGGTATCATCACAAGGAAAAATTATCTTCTTGAGGCTCAAGGTACACTTACAATGCCATTGCTTTTAATCTTGCTGCCATTCTTTTTCCATACAGAAATGACCAGCTGGAGTTTGAATACAGCTTACACTTCTACTTAAAGAGCTGATTCACTGACATTTTCATCTTAAACCTTTGCAGGTTCCTTGCAGAAGAAAGAATAGTTTTATGCCTCATTGTGTTACAATTCCAGAGCCATACTTTGGAAAAGCCTACCAGTCAAACAGGATATTAGATTCTCATTTCTGACAAGCACAGTTGAAAGGAGTGGGAGGAGAGGTGTGAATGGGAAAAGAAAGCAAGGAGGAAAAGAAAAATGTATTTGAGTTTGTGTTTCCCAATGATAATGGTGTAAAATTGTTAGATTTTAAGGAGATCATTTGGGACAAAAAAGGAGGAAGAGTAAGGGTGAGGTCTACATGTTTTTTTGTTCATCTTCAGTAGCATTACTCGATGTATAGATGCAATGTATTTACCACACCCAGAATTACCACATGACCATAATAATAATCTGTACTTAATTCTTACACACAATAATTTTCACCATAGCAGTAGATCAGACAACCAACAAAATGCAAAATTTGGTAAATAAATATTTTATCCTGGTTATAGAAAAGATAATTTTTTGGTGAGGCAGCAAGCGTAGTCCAGATTTCCTAATTTTTCAGATCAGTATGTGCACCTATAGACCATTAAGCACTAAAAAAAATCAATTAAGTACATGTTGTAATATGACAGTGGGAGTGTTTTACAGCTTGTCCTTGAAAGATGTTTGTATTGACAGCAAACAGCCCAAAAGACAAAGCCTGCACCATGACAATTCCACAAAATCACTTAACAAACCAAAAAGAGTAACAATCCTCAGGGCTTCAAACCTTCCAAATTAAGGAATTGAAATCCCTATAAAATGCCTAACCCCGGAGGCTTTTTACTGTAGAATTATCACTGGTAAATATATAGATTATTTAATTAATCCACTTGGTTTTGAGTTGTCTGCTCTTTTATTTTCCTTCTGTGCCTCACTTTGGTGGTTTGAGCCCCCTGGCACCTTCAGAAATTGCTGAGAGGTGTCTGGTAGAAAGGATCAGAAGTTCACAGGCACAGGTGGATGTGATGTAAGGGACCTCATCCCAATGTCTCAGTCCCACTTCCACTCAACACTTGCCCCTTGGATTCAGTCTTAAGTTCAAAGGCACACCCAAAGTGGCACCCCAATGGTACAGCCTTGCCAGCTTTGCTTTTAATGAGATCAGGGTTTCACTAGGCTCTGGAGTCTGTGATTCAAATGCTCTCCTCACTGTTCAGTTAATGGGATCAGAGTAGCTCCATCTGTAATGTGCGGGTTGTCTCCTGGGTAATCTGCCTCAAGGAGATGAATTGAGAAGCTTACACCTTTAAATATGATGCAGTCAAGGAGAATTATAATTATTGCATGTATTAACACTGTGTACAAGGCCCAAATTACATGGTACAGAAAATACGAAATAAAATGGAATATTGCAATAGCCAGTAGACAGGAAAAAGAAACCCTCATTTATTGAGCATTATCTGTGCTGTTGGAAAACTTTGCTGTGGAGAAAAGAAACAGAAGATTCATTCTCCCTGAAACTACTGGAAGTCCTCTAGGGCCGTGAGGCAGATCATCATACTTAGCTTGTATGTGGGAGTTGGAAAGAGCTCCATCAGCTTATCCTGTCATTGCTTCTTCCTCGGGATCAGTCTTTTTCCTCACTTTAAGATCAGAGAGCAACTTTCACCTCTTTTGCTGCCCAGCCTGGTTCATTCACCTAAACACAGTTTAGTTTAAATGGTCATTTTCTCAGAGGAATTGTTTCCAAAAGGCATGCAAGCATCCTCTGTATTGGAAGAGAAAGGAAGAGGCTGAGTGATTTTGGGAAGTTGTCTTTGAAACTGACTAAAGGACCTGAGTGCCCAGTTTATTATTTTCTTACTGGGAAATATACATACAAATCTCTAAGCTTTTGAAAAATGTAGCCCAAAGGCTTGACTTGTCAGTCTTAGCCTAAAGGAATGTAGGTGTCATCAGTTACAAATACTGTTGTTGGAATTTAGCTATCAAACTACTTGATTTGAATGTATAAAGATTATTTCAACCTATAAATATTTGATCTCCTGGTGTTGCCCAAATTGAATACTGAGCACAAAACCTCTCCTATAGTTTTCAGCATTTGCCTACTTAAAGTTGAAGTCAAAGACACTGGAAGTTGAAGAAAAATATATTTTAAAATATAGGTCTTAGTCCTATTTATTTGGCCCAATAAATGCTGTTATCTGACAGCACTGATTTTAACTGCTTTTTTCACCATTAAGGTGCCTAAGTTCAGCACCACATAAGAGACTGAGTCCTCATCGAAGAGATTTTCTTCCCATTACAAGCAGTTTAAAAATCATTGTAATTTCCATGGTAACAAAACTCCTACTATCCATACACCTTCCCAGCTAAATCATTCTTCTATATGAATTAAAATACAGCAATAGGAACTTCTATTTTTCTGCTTCAGAAATCTGCTCTGAAGAACAGAAACACCATGCTGTATTGCAGGTATGAGTAAGACACTTCCATTGCTTTTCTTGAGGGCTTCCTTCATTCTGAATCAAATAATATTTTTTAACCTGACTCTTACCCCCTACCATACAAATGCCCAAGTCACAATAATAAGCACCTGAAATCGCCTAAACCCTTTCCAGTTAGTCTAGTTTCAAATATTTTACTGAGGATCACAAGGAAGCACATTAGGGACCAGCTTTAGAAAAGACTTGTGTTTGCAGTGGACCTGAATATGCCATGCAGTTTCATTGGCATCGTGGGGACAGGAGTGGAATACATCAAGTATGGATGAAAGTCTCAGCTGTAGCACATCTGTTACAAGCACATCGTGCTTGTGAGAAAAGAGGGTCTCACAACTGCACTTTCAGACACAGACCTGTATGAAATTTTAAAAGCCTGCAGAGGAGGTGGCATGCTGAGTTAAAGAACTTGATATGGAAGCAATTAGATAGCAGACAAGATGCAAAACGGAGAAAACAGAGGAATAAGGGCTTTTAAGAAAGTTAAATGATTGCTCAAATCTCTCCTCCCCTTACCATTCCTGACCTCCCTTAAGTTAAGGCGGGCATGATGAAAGATCTACACACTTTCTTCTTCTAATAATTTCCTCAGTAATCAAGGAGCGGAAGTTGTTAAGTGTAGTATGATCGGTTGGAAGAGATTTGCTCCAGCATTTGTCTCTCGTGCCAAGAATATAAAACTGTCTAATAGGAAGTCCTCCACACATGAGCAGGGAGTAGAGCTGAAGTAGCAATCAGCAGCTGATCGAGGCTATCTGAGCACACAGCCCAGCTGAACAAGCAGGAATTTCAGCGGGTGGTTGCTGAGCTGTTTTAGACTAACCCGTGCATCTGATCCCACCAGCCCTGATAATAGCTCTGCTCTTTGGGCAGAATCCTGCAACTACTTGCAGGGCTGTACAAGGACCACAATGCAAGTAGGTTGGGAGTTAGAATAAACTGCTGCAAAAAAAAGGTGACATTTTAGTAAGACCTGGACACTAGGAAATAGAATGGGTTACTTGGTGGGATAGAGATCTAAGGGAATGTGATTTCTCTTGCTCATTCTGCCGTGTTCTTCTACCTCCCACCACGAGTAAGTAACATGTGGGTGGATAAGTGGATCCTCTGGCTTGGTTTAATGCCAGCAATGAGAACATTTGTGAAGCAAAGCCAAGCATGCTGGCAAGCATCCATCGATCATTCTTTCCTTCATTAAAGTCCTCTCACCTTGTGAGAAGAAATTGATTACGCTACCATAGACACGCTTCCTCCAGCACTTCAAAGCCTGCAGAGGTGGAAGCTGGATTTGGGCCACAGTGCCTGGAGCCTTCAAGAGTTAATTAAACATAATAGTAACCTATATATTTACAGGTCCCTTTTTGATGACAGCAACAGAATAGAGGTTAACCCCACTTTTCAGGTTCTCCCTCAGGATTTGTTTGAACTTTGCTCTTCTTCCACCTCTCCATCAGGCATGAACTGAGTTCTGCAAGTCAGAGAGAAATGAGTGCTGAATCTCCAGCTGCAGACATGGACTGCCAGGGTGGAAAGACTGAGTGACTTGCCAGAGGTTATATGTGAAAACTGTGGCAAGGTGCATTTGTATTATTTCATCCTCTTTTTTTTTCTCATAAATTCCCTGCCACCCTCCCTCTTCTGTGATGAATCATGAGAATACCAATACATAACTAAGTATAAATGACATGTAGGCACTGGCTGAAATTCTGCAAAGCACCTTACTGCTGCTGAGGTGGCAAAGAATGAGGAACAGAAATCCTCCAGATTTACTATTCCTAAATGCAAACAGCATTTATTTAAGCTTCTACATAAAGATCAACTAAGCAGCTTTAAAGACATCACTAAAACCTTCAAGCTGCATAACATTGATGAAAAATTGACTCGGAATCAACATGCTGCACTGTGCTTACTAGCCCTGACAAGGTGGATAAAAATAGCAAGGAGACAATGGTGACGTCAATCAAAGACTGGGTGAGCCAAAGAGTTTTGCAAATACTCCCACGTGAAATGAGTCAGAGATGGAGTAGAGAGTTTGAGAAACACAAGGCAAGCAAAATCTCTTTAAAAGAAGTTTCACTGTGTGCTCAGAAGCCATAGACAATTTAAATTTAAAGCAACAGAGAATTGTTGAAAAGGGGGGCAGAAAAGAGTCCTGAAGGTGTTTCAGTCCACTGGCATGATGAGAGGTTCTTTTATATTTTTTTCCCTGAAGGCTTTCCAAATAAAATGCTAGATGCGATAAATAAACCCAGATCTTTAGGCAGGATAAATTTCTCAGCTGATGTTTGGCAACAAGAAATCATGTGAGGATGTGATAGACATCCTGCAGGATCTGGTAGAAAGTATTCATGTTTCCTAGATCAGTAGACAGGGACAAGTTTGGCAGCTGATGGACAGACCATATGTGACATTATATGGAAGTTTAGGGCAGGAAGTAAAAAACCATATTGCAGCCAATTGGAAATGATGAGAGAATTTTGGGAGGTAGATGGTCATGAAGTTATTTGAATGTTTTCCTAAAACAATGGAAAGTAATTTTTTAAAAAAAGATAAAAGTAAAATTAAAAAGTCCCAAAGTGAGTACTATATCTCTCTAAACATGCCAAGCAACAAAAATGTCCTTAGATTTAAAGAAGATGGGATTTTTACATGTAATGGTCTAAGGTCTCATATACATGCCAGTTTCGAATCCTTTTATGTTCACTTTGGAGAAATATAAAACAATCAAGTTTTCTAAAATCTCTAGTTCTGAAAATCTACCAAAAAGATGCTTTTTGCAACATCTGAAGACCTTGACCATTATAAAAACATGCAGCTTCTTCACAGCATAAATAAAGATCTCTTGGATTCAAAGTGTCAGGAGTGATGATTCCTTTCTAAGCTCATGACATCCATGAGATTGATCATCTTGATCCACAGGGCATAAAGACCCTGCATTTTCATGCACAGTAATCAAAGCAAGTGTTTTCCTAGCTTCATTAGGCCTGGGACCAAGTTTTTTAGCAACTCCAAGCAAATATCTTTCATTTTTTCCCATCAGGAGAGGTGCACGAATATGGTGCAACACACAGGAGCTCCAAATTCCAGCTCATGTCACAATAAACATCTTTCATAAGGCGAGGAAAGAGATTTCTTTCACAAAGCTTTTATCCACTCTGTTTTTTTTTCCTCAAGTCAGGCCTTTTCCCCACAGACACTTTTTTTAGCAGCTGGTTTTACATTTGAAGTCTGCATAATGCAAAATTTACACAATTTTGTTGTGAAAAAGATCCACACCAATAACCAATCTCTTTTACATTTCAGAATTGATTCTTCTTTGTAAAAGGCTCCCAGTCTTTTCTTTAACTGTGACCACTTGAGGATTTGGGTCTGAAGCTGGAAAACAGAATACCTGTAAGGGACAGCTAAGAGACAACTTCTGTCTGGGCTTTTTTTTTTCCTGCTACGTATTCTTCATCTTTTACTTAATTTCTTTGATGTTTCACTCTTTTGCAACTGTTGAGCAAGGAAGATTAAAGCCATTATTGCTTTATTAAAAATTCAGTGTTCTTTGCCACTCCTTTCCTGTTTTTTGACTGAAAAGCCAACCAAAACTAAGATACTATCTGTGGGTAGGAAGCATCTGAACCAAAAATGCTATGGTCTCTAATGGTTACGAGGAAAACCAAATATTTCGGTATACATGCAGCCTAATTATTAGCTCTTTTAAGGACAGCAAGTACTCACTTGCAGTGGAAGACCCATCCTAATATTATATATGTAATCATACACCAATTCTTGACAGTCCTTTATATGACAGAACAATGAGAAATTAAAACAAAGGCTGAAAAATACTCATATTTTTCCTTTTAACTTCTGGAATGAATATAAAACAATGTTTAAGTTTCTTTGTGCTAAGTTTTAGCTGTAGGAAATGATTTTATCCTTCCTCTACCAAAATCATAAAGTGCTGGGAAAACAAAACTGCTATCATATTATGATTTTGGAAGAAGAGTTAAGTACCAAACCATGGTTTAAGGAAAGATATGTAGGCCTCATTAAGTGATCATGTCAGGACAACTTTACTGCTTCTTGTTGCAGGGTTTTGGCATGACTGAAGGCTTTGGTTGGAGGTGGAAGTTTCATTTTGGCCTGGGAATAACCTCCGAAAGACGCAGCAACCTCACAGCAGAATAATGGCTTATCTGCACTGCTAATTTAAATACCACAAGACTGTGACACATCAGTGTAATACTGTGGTGGAGATACTTGGGGAATTCCACGTGCCCCACTTAATAACGTGACTCGTTAGTCAACAGAACCTTTGCTGGTGGGAATTGTCTGCACAGACCTTCTTGGAAAAAGTCTTACTTCTCATCTAACTATGGAAAAGAGAGATACTGTTTTATTCAGTAGGACTGATACCACAATGTAAATGATGACTGCTGAAGGATTTCTGGGTGAAATCTGTCCAATGGTTACCATGAAGTTCAGTGTTCAAGCAAAAATGATTGCCCATATTTTATAGCTACACCACGCAAGGATATGGGCTGTATCTGACTGGTTTCTTTTGACAAATCGAAAGTTTGCTATTCAGAATAGTAACAGTGTTGTAAACTGACATCAGGATAAGGCTCTTAGGTATTGCAAAGTAAATGTCTGCATATGATCTGACTAATGCATGTATTTTGTAAGCAATTACTATCGCTTGTCCTTTGACAGGGCTTTCTGAAACATTACAGAGAAATGAAGAATACTTTTAATTTGTACTGTATTAAATTATACTTGTATTAATTATTAAATAAAGATTATTACTAAAACCAAATGAAAGAAACTATCATTATTATATCTGCCACAAATAAAAAATCTACCTATTGCATTGTAGAGATGATGCCATCCATTAATTAGTTTATAGATGCCCAAATTAAGGGAGTGCCAGAAATTTCCAGGATTTCTCTGACTCTCACATGTATGTGAGATTTCTGCTGAAGTTGAAAGATATGCACTGTGTATTAATTTGAATGCTTCTGCCTTTACTTCACTCATATAACATCTTCCTCTTTCCAATCTACGTTGAACAGGAGATGCATCCTCTGGGCTGTCCTCAGAGGAGGTCTCAGGACATGGAGATCCACTGTGCAGAGAATGAAATCAAGCCACATGCTAAAACCTGCTGGCCTCCTGCTGCTAAGCTCTACAGCAGTTTTTTTCTATTAGAGGACAGGAGGAGTTTTTTTAGGTGGATACACATGCAAAGCTGTGTATGACTGCCCATGAGGCTGGCATGGTCACAGCATCAGCAAGTGCTCTCTGAGGGGGCCCCACCAGACTAGGGGAGAAATCCACTGATCTCATCTTTGCTGATCTTTCTGTCTGACAGTTACTTCTCCTCCTGCTTTGTGCAGGCCCTGGGGAATTCACTCTTACTAAAGAAATTCAAAAATGTGCACGTAAGACATGCAGCTTTACAATTTTGATGTATCCATAAAGTCATGCAAATACTATACGAGTATGTGAGGTACTAGTCAGGGAGACAGTTTCAGTTAAAATAGCTGACATACATATCTGGATAGACAGATGAACTATGCTGGGGTGAAAAGTATAATCGTGCTTTTAATATTCATGAACAATATATGGCGATAGAGGTCTTCAGGGACAGGACAATACAGAGCCAGATATGTTCAGAACAGTTGGATGTCACTGGACAAACACATGATGTGATCCCAGAAGCAATGCTTCTCAGGACATTATTTTCTTATAGGGACAATGTCCTTGATCTTGAATGACTGCAGGTTTTAAGTGAATAGTATGTCAGTACTTTCCACTGAAATCATTTGACATGACAACTTTAAAATACTCAAAATATATTCTGCTGAAGAAGAAACGCATTAACTACTGGAGCCCAAAAATAAATCTCTCATAAATAAATATCTGGTAGCATCTTAGATAGATTAAAAATACACAAACACATATATGTACATGTATATGTAATAGTAGATACAAAGGCATATAGAAAATTAAATATATAAACATATGCATATGCATGTTTAAGTAAGATTCCTACACATTATTGACAAGAACAAATTATTCAGAAGGTAGTAGGTTTACTTATAACAAAAGCCACATTTTTCTTGCTCTTGTTTTACTGCCTTGTCTGTCTCCTTGAAATGTTCCTTTGTATTCTGTAAAAAACCAATCTCACATTTCTGAGCTGCTGATTGGAAAATCTAGCAACTAACATGTTTGAAAACATGCACAATCTGATCTTGTAAGTCATCATAGTGGGAGTTGCAGGTGCTGAGCAAATGAAGAGCTAATGTAATGAAGCCAAAGTAGAGGTGACTCTGTCTTTAGGTGTTGATATGGTAACTGACACCTGGCTATCAGATCTCGGACATCTGTTTGACAGTTTTGACTTGTAATTATTATGATGAATCCTTAAACAAACAGATCATAGCAGACAGTGGAAAGTACACTAAGATAAAGTAGAATCTGGTCTGTTACTAGGGCTGATGTGTGTCGGAGGAATCAACAAATTTTTTTTTTCTTTTTCAAAATAAACCAGCATTTTTTTCTGCTCTTCTACCTATTGAAAGCATACAGTACAATGCATTTGGCACTGCCAGTTTAAACCCTGAATTACTTGGTAGAATTGCAACCTCAAAGCAAAAAGTGTTATTATTGCTTTGACTATGATGCATTTTCTGTGGTACATACTTGCAAAATGAAGAGCCTAAAGTAATACTCCTAACACCCTATTCAGACACTCAGACATAAGCAGACTGAAATCAAAGCACCCATTGCTCTCCTTTAATTCGACAGGATTTGTGAGGGTAGGACACATTAAGAATATAAGGCTGTTTTTACTTTGATTCCTTAATAAACGGACTTAGGTTCCTAACTGGAAAGCTGTAACTTATATGCATAGCAAGGGGGTTAAGGTGGCACAGGGTTAAGGTGGGAAGGCATCAGAAGTCTCTGCTCTGTTTCAACCTTCTGAAATTTGATGCCATTCACCAGAGGTCTCCTAAGTGTAAAAGTTTGTCTCCTCTTGTTATATTGCCACCTGCTCAGGGAAACGCTAATCCATTAAGGTCAAGCAGTTCTGAGAAGGTGCTGCAGTGCCTGGGGCAGCCTCTTGAGTTTCAGTTCTAGCAGCTGCAGGAAGATGAAGTCAGGATGGTCCTCGTTACTGAAATTAGACAGATCAGGAAGTAAACAGAGCTTGCCTTTCATCTGATCTGGCTTTGAGATGGGAAAGGTTGGGGAGGGGGCAGAGCAGAGGGTGAATTCCTCTCCTAATTACTTTATGGGTCAGTTCTCCAGACTTTGTGTCAATGTCAGACATGCATAATCTTTTTTATTTTTAAATGAGAGAAAAGGAAAAAAAATCTCATGAACTACTGAAGATTTTAGGGTTTACTATCATTTAGTTCTCAATACCATGACTTTCATGGGGATTATTATATTTTCCTTTGGGAATGAGCAGCCAACAGATCTAAGACAAGGGGAGAGCCGTACTGTCTGCATAAACTTCTTGCCCCTTTACACAGTGAAACCTTTGCTTTTTGTGTTCATTGCTTGGCTTCTTTTCTCTGAAGTGGATTTGAGGATTATGAAAGGCACTGGACTGGCAGTACAGGCTGGAGCCCTCTTTTTTCACACCTGAACTGCTGGGATAGCAGCCCTATGAGACCATCTCCTCCCCAGAAATCCGAAGGGACAGACACCAACAATGGAAGAGTCAGATGCCACCTCCTCAGCAAAGGCTTCTCACGTCATCTCCTCTCTTTGCAGCCCGTGCCAAAGACCACCTTGTACAAACCACAGCCCCTCTGGGAGGGCATCATCACCTTGCACAACTCCCTGATTTGCAGATGGTGACTTTGAAAAAGAGAGCAAAAAATCCTGAATGATGGAAGATCATTGAGGAGCACTGCCTCGTGTGCTCAGCATGAGCTATAACTCATAGCAGCAGCTCAGATGTGCTCCAGCAAACGAATGAAACACACTCAATCTTGTTTTGTCTCACTGAGAACTAGTATTGTTTGGGATCAGCTGGGGCAAAAGCAGACCTTTCAACACTTTTTTTGGGTAATGTAGGCTGTGATTATATGAATTCCATAGGCACAGGAAGCCTTATTGCTTCAGTCCCCACTTCTCACACACCCACTTGGAGTCCTATTTTCACAGGGTTTTTAAGAGCCGCTTTAGAGAGCTGTGATAATCCAGGGGATTAGTGAGAGCCAGAGGGGAGCCAGACACATGATGCCCCACAACTGAAACATGCAGATGCTTGGCTTTGATGTGATAAGGCGCAATGAAGCCTTTTAGCCTTTTAAAACTGAGATGAGGGAGTGTTTTGTAGAGTACTGCAGCATCCTAACTCTACGGGCCTTCAGAAGCCAAGATGCTGTGAAGACAGCTGTCAACTACTTGAGTCAGTTAATCTTTTCCCCCTTGATTCTGCTCAGTCAAAGCTCTCTCCTTCACCTTCCCCCACACCTCTGCTCTCCCAGTTTATGGGGTGATGGTAGTGAGCAAGCAAACTGTATTTTTCATTTGGTATCCCAAATGAGAAGGAAAGACACCATCCTCCAGAATCAGTTCTGTCTGCATTACGTGTAGCCAGAAGGAGCCTTTTGATTGGATGAAAATAAGAATGTTCTACAGTCCTCTTTCTTCCTCTGACTTGTAGCAGGTGTTTGAGTCTCCTAGAGCCAATGGTTTAATTTGAAACTTTTCTCTCTTCTAAACTAGGCAAGATACTCAAGTGCCTGCCTTTCCCTCTATAAATTCTCAGTGTTTCTTCGCCAGAGACAAATGCATGTAGTAGCATTTCTTTTTGCCTAATTGTTTCTCAAAGCATATACAGAAAATCTCCAATGTGCATGAAGATGCAAAGAAGTACATACTTAATCATAGATCTGCAGGTCCCTATACATATATGTACACCTACCTGGGGGATCAAGACATTCACCTAGCAATTCTCTTTCATGCTAGAAACTGTATGCACTCAGTTGATGTCAGTTATGTCTTTAGGTTCAAATGAGGATTAGATTGTGGTGAGCATTTTATAGAGATCAGAGGAAAATCAGTCCCTATGCAAAGCAGTTCCAACCTACGTAGTGCAAAACAACTGGATAAGGTGATGGAATAAACCTTTTTTACCTTGTTGGAAGATGTATTTTTCAAAGACTGTGTTGACATTTCTTTTCTTACCCTATATTAAGAAAGCACAAATATTTAGTTGCACTTGAAGTCAGTAATTCGTAAATTCACCAGAAACTCTCAGGGTTTGAATCTCCGAGGATGCACATCATCAGGATTGTTTAAAAATATGACTCACTGATTACAATAAGTCTGCAGACCACAGATCACAAAGTATGCTCTAAAGTGTTATCAAGAGATGTCCACAAGCCCTGCAGACTGAATTTTTAACCAGAAAATACTTAAGTGAAAAAAGTGGTAAAATACCATCACAGACCCAAATCCTGAAGCCAGACATGTTTGGTTTGCTCTTAGAATCCATACAGATTGAATTAAAAATGAAATGGCCTTCATAGAATCTCCTTTATGCGTGCTTCTAGTTTGGGACAATCTGTGGCTCCATATATCATGAAAGTAACTGCATCCAGGAAAGCAAACTGAGGTTTGGTGCTCCTTTGGAGCTCTTTGTGTGATAATTTAGGTGGGTCATTTCTGCAGTATTTGTGTGACTGGTCAAGCTCACATATTGTTTTTTTCTCTGTCCTCACTGGCTTTATTCTGCTCCTACCAAGTCAGTGCTGAAGCTTGCATTGACTTCACAGACAGCACAGGCAAACTCTCTTCTTGTAGAGGAGCATAATATGCTAAAAGTTTTGGTTCATTTCCATCAAATTTTGTTATGTAACAAATAGTAGTGTCAGTAATTCTTGTTAAGTATCTCAGTTATCACCTTGTATCTCTGCAGATTACTGAGTTGGATCTAATGATTAAAGAACTTGCTGATCCTCCACATATTTTTGTAGCATTTCTTATGGGCTTCTCTGTAAAAGATATTACATTTGGTATACAGTAAATTTTATCTAAAATTGTGGATTTAGTTGTTGGTAAGTTTGTCTCCTATAAGGAAAACAAGTCCTCTAAATGTTTTCTCTGTTGTTATTTGCCTTTGATTCCCATTTACAGTTTCTTCAGTCCAGGAAAGTCTTCTGTTCTTTAGAATACCTTAACAAATGCTGAATTCTCAGAGTCAATTGTCCAAACTCACTTATTTATTTACTTTCCCATGATTCTGTCACTGAATCCAGCTTGATCTCCTAGAGCTATGTGGAATTTATTGTAAAGAAAATCTTAATGCTGCCAGTAGATAAAACAATCTTTAAAAATAAGTAACTTCATGGGAAGTGAGACAGTGCAATTTTTTATGCAGCACCATGTGCTGTCAATATCAGCAAAAGACTGTGCAGCCACTGGCTGTTGATAAAATGGAGATCAGTGATTCCCTGAGTCAAGGTCACAGATGATAAAGTGACAAAGGCCCAGAAGCAGGGACAGAAGGCCAAAATATCAGATCAGCTTTTGTGTCTTTCAATAGCAAAATAATTTCAATATTTAACTTCCTTTTCTGCCTAAGCCTTCAAGGTCCACAGCGGGTAAGAAGTCACTCAAGTTGTCTTCTTCATCAGTTTCAAATCATTCCAAGAGATGCAAATCACTTCCTAACAGAGACCCCTCCTGAGCTGTGTTTGGATTCTGCAGAATAATAATAATAAGAGCTTTTTAAAGCATTCCACTTCATAAAGGGGCTAACATTTTCTATTCTCTTTGTCAAATGACTCTTGAAAGAATATGTGGTATTGTACCTTTGGAACATTAAAATGAGAGATAGTCTCTTATTCTGCAGGGAGTTTGAAACCAAGATATTGCAGATTAAAAAGAGCACCTTGAAGAGATTTGCTGATGTGAGGCTATTATGAAACATAATTTTTAGAGATTTTAGCTCATGTCAGGAGCAATTTATTTGCAATAACTGATCTATTGCAACAATACTTTTGGTTAATTTGGTGGTTTATTATCATTAGTTTTAAAATATTTGTACTGTGACCTGTCCTGTTTTGACTAAACCCTCATTTTAGGACTGTGCCAAAATAGCAAGATACAGCTGTGCCAAGGAAAGAACTATACCTAGAGGTATACTGAATGATGTATCTCCTGTAGATTTAAATAACTATGTGTTTAATCCCAACTGCTTACATTTCTTTTTAAAAAACTGGAAGTGCAGGGATGGGGTCTAATTAGCAAGAGTGCCCTTGTCTGATGGAATAACATAAAAATTCCAATAAAGCGTTTATTTTCCAGCAACACTTATACTAATCTTAATAGACCTCTTCTAACTGCATCCCAAAGACCACATGGTTTGCCAAGCAGATGGTGGAGAAAATTTAGGGTGGACAAAACCCCCAAAAAGTTTTAGTTAATGACAAATTTTGAGATTTCAAGACCTGTTTTCACAACAATGCAGAATGAAACCAAAACACCCGGTAATTATTTACACACACAAGCAGTGACTCCACAGTAGTCTCTATCTTACTTATTATGACTCTCAGATGAGATATAAGAAATAAAAGTATAAAACGTTAGAAGGGAAAAAAAAAAAAAAAGAGAGACATAAAACAGCGTAAAAGTACCACAAAGAAGAAGACAGTATTGTATCTCAATATCCTATCCATCACTCTGAGATGTACCATGTGATGGCTTCTGAATGCATTCCAGTCCACAGCTGTCACGAGCCTGAAATGAAGTTTTCAATAACTACAACAAACAAAACTAGTAAATAATAATCATAGTGATCAGTGGTTCCTCTTAAAAAATTGAATGTTCAGAAAAGCAAAGAAGAAAGATATTTTAAAGTTTATGTCCACAGTGTCAGGTGAGAAGAAATAACACATGGAAAATTCAACAAAACAAAATTTTAACTTTTCAAATGGACCAGGATGTTGCCTCCAACTTCACTGACAAGCTCAAAGTCTCTTGAATTACATATCTAGGAATTTGGTGGCCATGATTGGGTAATTGAGAATAAAAACAGTCTCTTCTTGGCAGCAAGAATACAATAATGCTTCTGTTGCTACACTCATTTTTCCTCCTTATGCTGGGTTTCTTGCTCATATCTGATTCATTCTGAGAGACCAAGGATGTGCACTAAGATCAGAAAGCAGCGTGCAGGCACAAGGATGTTTCTTTTGCAGAGGAATGGCACTACATTTAATAAATGTCCTCAGCCTTAGTTCATCCAAAAGCATTTCATAATGAAGCCCATTGTTTAATCTTCTCTCCCCTCCCATATTTAATAATATTCTAATTATTATAATTATTATTTTTTGGCATTTACATAACACAATATATCTTCAAAGCATTCTCTAGGTATGAATCACACTGCTCACAAGTTAAGTTATAGAACTAGCTAGGATTTCCCTGCTAATTTTTTGAAAGAAAAACAGGTTTTTTTAAGTCCTGATTTTATGATGTGGAGTGGTATAATTAGATCATATTTGAACCTGAATATCTGGAGCTTTCAGTCTGACAAAGTAGTCTACATCCTTTGGGAAAAGATAAAGACCATAGCCTGTCCATCTGTGGCATTCAAACAGCTCAGAGGAATATTGAACAGGGCCCAAAAGGGAGAGATAGATTTGGTCCAACAAACTGAAATAGAACATTTAGTTGATTATTTATAAAAAAATTTCACAATTATGAAAAAAATAAAATTCCAGAGGGAAAAAAAGAATAGCACAGAGAGGCATTTTAAGTACTGTAATTTAGAACACATAAATTTTGAAGTAATGGATTTTCCTTCGAGAAGAATGTCCAAGTTTTCATCATCTCCATTAAGTCCAAAATGGTGACAGAGCATTGTGCCGTTTTCCTCACCTCTAACCAGTTGCTGAGTGAAGCAGGGTCTCAGAAAGCAAATGGGGAAATCACTGTCTCCAGCTGAAGAAAGAGCACAAAGAAAAAAGAAATTGTGTTCTTAAATAGGGAAAGGCCGGTGCTGAGATCCAAAGTTCAGATGCACATAAGTCCCTTGCCAGCACAGGAACACCAGACCATTCCCTCATCCTTGGCCACCAGTGGTCACAG
The DNA here is from genome assembly GCF_052056855.1 of Sturnus vulgaris. Taxonomy (NCBI): domain Eukaryota; kingdom Metazoa; phylum Chordata; class Aves; order Passeriformes; family Sturnidae; genus Sturnus; species Sturnus vulgaris. The sequence continues at coordinate 71,020,847 of NC_142243.1, read as the reverse complement.
AGGGAGAAGGAGGTTTGCTGGTGGTCTGTGCACAAGGCACATGACTGACATAGGCAGGTCCAAATCTTCCCAAGCATGTCGGTTTCACTTCACTGAGTGCTGAAGAACCTCATTTTCCTAGGTCAGAGCTCTGAGGTGGCTCTAGGGAGACAAGATTAATCCTTTGTGGATGAGGAAAAGCAGCTCATTTTGCTTTACTGTTAAAGAAATTTGTGTATTGACCAAAAGCACAAAGTCTTCTTACTTTTAAATTTATTCTACCTCTGACCTCCCCACAGAAAGTTGTGACTTTTCACCTTCTGATGGCCTCTCTGAGAGGCACACAAGTTTGGGTTTGGTCCATAGATGATATTAAACCATTATGTTCAAGAATAAACTGGATAATCTGCTGAGAAAATAAGCACTGCTGCATTTAATTTCATAAGAGATGGTTACTCCTGGACTATGTATATTAATGAGTTTTGAATGAGTGACGTTTGATAAAATATTCACCATCTCTTCAACTTTCTTTCATTTCTTTTCTTGCTGGAGCCCTTTCATATTTGAAAATTAATTATGCACACCATATTTAACCAGGGTGAAAATGAGACTTACATGGAACCTTTCCAGCTCTTCATTACATATTTAATTGTTAAAATAATCAAGCTATCCATCACATATTCTGCCACCCAGTCATCTGTCACCTTGGAATCAGTCAAAAAGATCATAGAAAGAGAAGTGTAGAAACAGGAATTTCACATTTCTTGAGCTGAACAGTTTTGCTGTTGAGAGGAATGGTCTTAGCATGGCATATCTGTATTGTGTTTGCAAAACTAACAAATTGCATCTTCATGGTATCTTCTGTGCTCTGGGTTTTCTCCCATGAAGCCCTAAAGGCTATCACCATGTCATAGGAAAGTTCTTTAGCACAGAAGAAATTCAAGTTCCTGTGTCTTCTCATTGATTTTTAGAGCCTGGCTAAAAACGCTTTACAAAGTGTGCAATAATCTGGCCAGTATTCAATAATAGCTACATGCTACGGGATGTTTTTCATGAAAAACTTGTCCATGCACTTCACTAAAATGCTAGGTAACACAGACCTTGTTTAATGGATGGTGAAACAGAAACTCTAGAACAGTGTCAGCCTACAGCAGTAATCCATCAAACATAACAAGGCATTGTGTGGAGCCGAGTCCTTTGTCCCAGAAAACCACAAGGCAAATATAGGAAGAAGGATGAAACCTCCACCTCCTGAATTTGACCACAGTGATCCCTTTACTGAGCTTTTCACATACCAAGAGCTGCAAGAAATCTGCTGGGATCTTTCATTAAAATATGAGGCTCAGTGCAGCAGAATCAGAAGCCCTTATGATGCAATTAATGCATAATATTTGAAAAATGTTAAATACAAAGAATTCATGGGTTTTCAATGGACCTTTGGATTTTTAGAAAGTACAAGAGTAAAGGTATGAAGAGGAACAAAATTGCTTTTACTTACATGGGTGTCATTCCCCAGCTATCTCACATGCTAAATATTCATAATGTCACCAGGAAAACAATATTGCACACAATATTTTTAAAATATAGGTACATTTAAGTAATCATAAAAATGTAACCTGGTTTCAATTCACAATGGAGCACAGATGAGGTGCAAGTTCTAACTTTTCGTATTTTACTGAAACTGTATTTCAGTGTTCTATGCTAGAGACAAAAGGATCAAAAGGAATATCTAATTCTTATAGTCAATCCCACAGAGGTGGTATTTTCAAAGGCATTTTGGTGGGAACAGGATAGCCCAGTTAGTTTATTTAAGCCCAGTCTCACTGTGTATTTCTCTATAAATAAAGTATGATTTCAATTTAATATCTAATTTTACATAACAAAGAGTGGGCTTATAACTACACAGGTCCAAAGGAGCTCAGCAAAACTGTAGCTTTAAATTATTATTATTTAATTCTTTAGCAG